>NC_056732.1:442965589-443250589 GCF_019279795.1 Protopterus annectens | reverse complement strand
TAATGGCCAGAAGGAAAGCTGTTTTTCAGGACAAATATTGCAAATCTGTTGAGGCAGCTGGTTCAAAGGGAGGCAATGTTAATTTTTCTAGAATGTAATTAAGATCCCAGGCTGGTATTGGTTGTTTCCTTGGAGGTCTTATATTCTTAGCCCCTCTGAGGAACTGTCTTAAGAGTGAGTGAGAGAATAAGGGTGGATCAGTGTTGAAATCTGCAGAAATGGCTGAGGCATGAATTTTTATGGAGGAAAATGAAAGTCCACTGATCAACAGCTCAGCTAGATACTGTAATATCTGAGGCAAATTCAGTTTTCTAGGATCCTGGCCTTTTTTCTCATTCCAAGAGCAAAACCGTTTCCATTTTGTGGAGTAAGCCTTTCTAGTAGATGGCCTTCTGGCCTCCAAAATGACATCCTGCACCTCTTTGGAGAGTAGGGTCTGTTGTGGTGTTAAGGAATTTTCCATGCAGCGAGATTGAGTGTTTTCAGCTGACTGTGAAGAGTTTTGTAGCTGTGCTGAGTCAGTAGAAGAGGCATTAGAGGTAGGGACCAGGGAGGGGTATGCGTTAGGCTCCTAAGGAGTGGGTACCAGTGTTGTCTTGGCCAGTCTGGAGCAATCAGTATCATCTTCGGTCTGTCTGCTCTTGCTTTCAAGAGCACCTTGGGCAGAAGAGGCAAAGGTGGGAAAGCGCAAACTGTCCATGCTGCCCAACTGAAAGAAAGGGCGTCCACTCTCCAGGCCTTTGGATGAAAGGTCCTTGAACAGAACTTTTCCAATTGATGATTCCTGTGGGAGGCGAAGAGATCTATGTCTGCCCTTCCCCACGCTTGGATTATCTTTGTAAACACTTGAGGATGCAACTTCCATTCATGTTGGTTCTGTCATATTTCTGCTTAGATTGTTTGCCAGCATGTTTTCCAAACCTGGCAAGTACTGTGCTTGAGGTTCGATTTGCCATTCCAGAGCCAAGTTCCAAAGTGATATGGCTAGTCTGCACAGGGGGTATGAATGTGTTCCTCCTTGTTTGTTTATGTACCACATTACTGTGGTGTTGTCTGTTCTTATCAATAATTGCCCTGGATGCAGGAGGTCCTTGAAAGCTGTAATTGCATTTATCACTGCTAGCATTTCTTTTTGATTGATGTGAAGGTGCTTTTCCTTTTGGGACCATTTGCCCTGAATGCACCTGTCTGTCATGTGCGCCCCCAGGCGTAATCTGAGGCGTCTGTTGTGATGACTTGATTTGCTTGAGGCTTGCAGAATGGAAGACCTGCGTTTGTTTGACATGCTTGGGCCCACCATAGAAATTCCTTTTGCAAACATGGGATTATTGGTATTATTGTTTCCAAACTGTGGCTGTGTTGAGACCATAGGTTTTTTAGGTACCATTGAAGTTTCCTCATGTGCAACTTTGCACATGGCATTAAAAGAATGCAAGATGCCATGAAGCCCAGAGCCTGCAGGATTTTCCTTGCAGTGAGCCTGGTACAATTTGCTAGTATTTTGAAGTACTGAGTTAGTTGCCCCTGTTTTTCTGGCGTGAGATAGGCCATCTGGGTGATTGTGTCCAAGTTGGCACCCAGGAAAGTTATTTTCTGAGATGGTGTTAGCCTGGATTTCACTTTGTTGACTGTGTATCCCAGAGAATTCAATAACCGTGTTACATAAGCCAGATGTTCCAGAAGTATGTGCTTGCTGTCCGCTTGGATCAGGCAGTCGTCCAAATAAGGGTAAATTTGTATCCCTTGAAGTCTGCAGTAGGCAATTACTGATGCCAGGCATTTCATGAATACTCTGGGCGCAGTAGATAAGTCAAAGGGCAATGCAGAGAATTGATAGTGGATTGAACCTGCAAGAAATCTGAGGTATCTTCTGCAGCTTTGTCTGATTGGGACATGCAGGTATGCGCCTCTTGAGGTCCAATGTTACCAGCCAAAACTCCTTGCCCAGCATGGGAAGAAGTTGCTGTAATGTGAGCATCTTGAATTTTGGTACGAGTAGAAATGTGTTTAGGATGGATAAGTCCAAAATGGGTCTCCAGTCGGTTCCTTTCCTTGGTACCAGAAATAGTCTGGAATAAAAACCTTGACCTTGTTTGTGAGTAGGTACCTCTTGAATAGCTTTCATGTCCATGAGCTTTGAAATTTGTATTTGTGCCTCTGCTCTTTGATTGTGTGGCAGGTTTGGCATGCCTCTCATTTTTGGAAGAGTGTGAAAATGAAATCTGTAGCCTCTGTTTATAATGTCCAGGATCCATTTGTCTGTGATATGCCAATTTCTTGTAAATAATGCCAGCTTTCCTCCCAAGGGTGCTGCCAGCTGAGACTTGCTTGGCATGAAAAGGAGGACGTCATTGGGTTTGTTTCCTGTATTGTTGTGCACTGTCTTCGCCACCTCTTGGTGCTGGAGTTTGCCATTGTCTGCCTTTATATGATCCTTGAGATTGTCCTCTGCCCCTTGTGCGCCTGTATCTACCTCTTTGGGGCTTGTCCGTGGCTGGAAAGGACCAGTTTTTAGAAGGCCAATTTCTGCTAAATCGTGGTGGTTGAACCTGTAGAAAAGCTTTGACAGTTTGCATAGATTTAGCTTTTTCTTCCATTTTCCGTAGTATCTCCTTCAGCATTAGTACCAAATAGTACATCCTTTTGTAAAAAAGCATCTAGTAGTTTAGCTTTTACATGATCAGGCAAGAGTTGTTCCCTAAGCCAGGCATGTCTACAAATGACTGATCCTGTAACAGCAGCTCTACTTGAGGCCTCTAAGGCATCATAGCCACACTGTAAGGTGTTTTTACCCACTTGTTCTGCACTATGCATCATATCCTGCAACTCCCTCAAATCTGGTTGTTCAGGTTGAGACATTTTATTTCTTAATTGTGATAACAGAAACTGCTGATATTTAAGCATATGGAACTGACAATTTAAGGTCCTCATGGCTAGGGTGGCCGAGGTATATACCTTTTTTCCCCACCTTTCTAAGGATCTAGACTCTCTTTCGGAAGGTAGTGGATTCTTAGCAGTAGAGGCCTTCATTCCCTTGGGGCCTTGAGAAATGGTTTCAGGGTCAGCATTATGGCTTTTGTAAAGAAACTGGTGAGAGTTAGGAACTCTGTAGTACCTATCAAGCTTGACTGGGGCAGGAGGTAGGGAATCCGGATTAAGGCAAGCCTCCAAGTAAACATCATCAAGTATGTCCAAGACAGGAGGTATCACCAGAGGTCTGTGTTGAGGTAACAAAAGAAATTCCCTAAGTCTTTTCTTGGAATCAGAAAAGTCTTGGCCTTCCCAATGGAAGTGTCCCCTCAAGGTGTGCAAGGTTTCCCCAAAAGAAAAATCCTCTGGGGGAGATACAGAAGGAATGGACTGCTCTGCATCAGAATCTTCAAAAGGGGAGTACGAGTGTTCCTCTACATCAGAATGTTCTTAAAAAATGGAGCCCTGGTCAGAAGAGGGAGAATCTTCCTCCACTCTGGGTCTCTTGTCTGGAGGGGATTGGGAACCAGATAAGAGTAATTAAATCCTCAGCCATTTTTAGCATCTGTTTTTTAGGCATGCGGCCTGGAGATGGGCCCTGTGCAACAGGCCTCTTGGGATGCATGGCTGATTTGGACTTAGTAAAGGCCTTAATGGAAAAGGAAGACGAGGGTCTAAAGACACCATGGGTGGAAGTGGACCTGTCCACATTAGGAGGCTCAACACTCACAGTGGCTTCGGTGGTTGTAGTCTGGGTATGGGCCGAGGTACCTGCGACGCGATCTCGGTTACAGAAGACACCGCCAAAGAAGTGTCGTCGGTAGTCAGGGGCTGCACAGGTGTCTCGCTGAGAACCGGACCACGTGTAGCCGATTTTGGCGTGGTGTCGGTGGAGACCGCGGACCTCGCATGTCGGTCCTTGTCCTTGTGTTTTTTGGACAAAATGGTAGTCCGACGACATTTTATAATCAAAGGCTTTACCAAAAAAGTGTTGGGCGAACTCCGCCCGACGCTTAATAGTGCGTTTATTGAAAGTAGCGCAAAAGCGACAGCCCGAGACATCGTGGTCTGGGCCTAAACAAGGTATGCAGAGGGAATGGAAATCCTTATGCGGTATTTGCTTCCCACAAGAAATACAATTGTTAACTTTGTCTGACATCGGTCTGAGACAAGAAAAGTTTCCCCAACGGGGTACTTAGCTTTAAAGAAGACTTCGGTTTCCAATTTTTCGTAAATTCAGGAGCTGGCCGACCGGCACTTGCGAACTGCTTCTGCTTCGGGCACCGCGCGGCAAAAAAGACTGAAGAAAATGGCGTTGGCTGTGTGTTATATACCCCTGTCGCACTGACGTCAGGAAAGAAAGTGACAACAACCGACGCCGGACCTAGACTTTGGAATTCGGCCGACCGAGGACCCGCCTGACGGCAGAAAACCCATCTGTGATTACTGCAGCTGTATGCACGATGAACATCAGCCTTTCCTTCTGATCCTGCATATGACACTAGTAATTGCTTAGTTTTTCTTACAACTTTTGTCCTGCTCAAGTAGAATCTTAGCAGTCTGTGTACGTCCAAGGAATGCAGAATTCTCTCCCCCTTGTTCTGCGGATTTGGATAAAAAGTTGGCAGATGAAAGAGCCACACTGGAAACCACCTTAGGCATAAAAGTAGGATTTGTCTTCAGAGACACCCTGTCTGGGTAAAATATGATAAAAGGCTCTACAGCCATGAGGGTCTGTAGCTGTGAAACTCTTCTTGCTGAAGTAATTGCTAGTAGCAGAGCTGTTTTCCATAAGAACTTTAGATTAGCAGTAGCAGCTGGTTCAAATGGAGGCAGGGTGAGCTTTTCCAACACATAATTGAAGTCCCATGCAGGTAATGGTGATCTTTTAGGAGGCCATAAAATTTTGTCTCCTCTAAGATACTGCTTTAGTAAAGGATGAGAAAAGTTTGATGGCTCTGTATTGTAATGAGCCGAAATGGCAAAGGCAAGGATTTTGATTGATGAGAAAGATAGGGCTTTGTCAAGCATCTCAGTTAAGTATTGTAATATCTGAGGAATATTTGGTTTTGCTGCATCAGTTCCTTGTGCTTGATTCCAAGCACAGAATCTCTTCAATTTGTCAGCATAAAAACTTTTCTAGTACTAGGCCTCCTGGCTTCCAAAATGACATCCATCACAGCTTTACTGAGAGGTGTTGTTTGTAAGACTACATGATTAGCCATGCTGCCAGGTTCAGAGTCTGTAGTTGATTGTGCAGGATCAGACTGTTTTGCTGGGACAGTAGTTGTGGTCTTTGAGGCAAGGTCCAAGCTGGGTATTCTGCCACGTTCCTTAGGACTGGGTACCAGTATTGGCAGGGCCAGTCCAGGGCAATTAATAACATCTTTGGCTTCTCTTGTCTGACTTTTAGGAGGACCTTGGGTAGAAGAGGCAGAGGAGGAAAGGCGTAAACTGATAGGTTTTTCCAACTGAAGGATAGGGCGTCCACTTTCCATGCTTGTCTGTGATAAGTCCTTGTGCAGAATCTTTTCAATTGATAATTTCGAGGTGAGGCAAATAGATCTATGTCTGGGCTCCTCCATTTCTCTGTTATCATGCTGAAGACTTGTGGATTTAGTTTCCACTCGTGAGGATCCATAAGGTTTCTGCTTACATCGTCTACCAGAGTGTTTTGTTTTCCTGGCAGGAACTGAGCTTGAAGATGCATTTGGTAGGCCAAAGCTGTGTCCCACAGTGCCATGGCTAATCTGCAAAGGGGGTATGAGTGTGTACCCCCTTGCTTGTTTATATACCACATGACTGTGGTGCTGTCCATCTTTATCAGTAGTTGTCCTGGATGAAGTAAGTCCTTGAAGGCTGTTAGGGCATTTTGAACAGCTAGCATCTCTTTCTGGTTGATACGAAGATACATTTGTTTTGGTGTCCATAAGTTCTGAATGCATCTTCCTGCTCTGTGGGCCCCCCAGGCATAACCTGATGAGTCTGTTGTTAAGGTTTGGCTGGCAGGGGGTAGAGTGAAGGGCACTCCCATGTTTTGGTGACATGCCTTTGCTTACCACAGAAACTCCTGTTGCACACAGGGAATGAGAGGAATCATTGTTTCCAGACTGTGTGAATGTTGACTCCATAAATTTTTTAGGTACCATTGAAGTTTCCCCATTTGCAGTCTTGCATATGGAATTAGTCGGATGCAGGATGCCATGAAGTCCAGAGCCTGCAGAATTTGCCTTGCAGAAGACTGTGTTTTTGTTGCCATCAGTTTGAAGTAAGCAGTCAGTTGCCTTTGCTTGTCTGGCGTGAGGTAAGCCATCTGGGCAGTTGTTTCCAAGCTTGCACCCAGGAATGTTATTTTTTTAGATGGTACCAGTTGTGATTTCTTTTCGTTTACTGTGTACCATAGGCATGTTAGAAGCCTTTTCACAAATGCCAGGTGTCGAAGAAGAGTGTCCTTGTTCTCTGCTTGAATGAGAAAGTCGTCCAAGTGAGGATATATTTGAATACTTCTTTGTCTGCAAAATGCAATTACTGGTGCCAGGCACTTTGTAAAGACCCTGGGCGAAGTAGATAAGCCAATGGGCAGTGCAGAGAATTGGTAATGCATTAAGCCAGCCTTGAATCGGAGGTATCTTCTGCACGACTGTCTTATTGGGACATGCAGGTATGCCTCTTTTAGGTTTAAAGTCACCAGCCAAGCATTCTTGCTCAGCATGGGCAGAAGCTGCTGCAAAGTCAGCATTTTGAATTTTGGAATGTCCAGGTATGCGTTCAAAATTGATAAATCCAGTATTGGCCGCCAGACCTTGTCCTTTCTGGGTACCAAGAACAGTCGAGTAAAAACCTTGTCTTTTTTCCTGTTCTGGTACTGTCTGAATGGCCCCCATATCCATGAGGGACGTAACCTGTTTCTGTGCCTCTGCCCATTGATTTTTTGGCAGATCTGGCCAACCATTTGTCATTGGCAGAGTATGGAAGTGGAATCTGTATCCCTGTGATACGATGTTTAGTACCCACTTGTCCTGAGTTATTAACTGCCAATTTTGAGCAAAAAGTGCTAATTTTCCCCCGAAGGGTGCTGCCAAAAGATAAGTGTTTGGTGTAGGCAGAGGGAAGTCATTGGGATTGCTTTCTGTAGGTTTGCACTTTATCTCCTCCAGATTTGGAGGTGGAAGCGCCCCATTGCTTTGACATGTATGAATCTTGTGCCTGGTATCTGGAACCCTTAGGGCGTCTGGATTTGCCCCTTTGAGCTCAGTCTGACACAGGAAAGGACCAATTTTTTGTAGGCCAGTGTCTACTGAATCTTGGTGGCTGTGTCTACTGAATCTTGGTGGCTGCACTTGTAAGAAGTCTTTAACAGTTTGCATAGACTTAGCTTTGTCTTCCATTTTCTTTAAAACCTCTTCTGCCCTAATACCAAACAGAGAATCATGCTGTAAAGGTGCATCTAGCAATTTAGCTTTAACATGATCAGGCAAATTTTGTTCCTTTAACCAGGCATGCCTCCTAATCACAGATCCAATAACTGCGGCCCTGCAGGAGGCCTCTAAGGAATGAAAACCACATTGCAAAGTATGCTTTCCAACTTGTTCAGCTGCATGCAATAATTCCTGCAATTCTTTATTTTCTGCACATTCTGAAATCAACATCATTTTCGGTTTCAGCAATCCCATAACATGTTGTTGGTACTTAAGCATATGAAATTGACAGTTTAAGGCCCTGATTCCCAAGGCTGCAGATGTATAAACCTTTTTTCCCCCCATCTGTCTAGTGCCCTTGAATCTCTGTCAGAGGGGGTAGGATTTTTTGCTGTTGTGGACCCTGTGAAATAGCTTCAGGATCAGCAGCAGGGTTTCTAAATAAAAATTTATGTGAGTCAGGGACCCTGTAATATCTGTCAGGCTTATTGGGAGCTGGAGGTAAGGAGTCAGGGGTCAAACTCGACTCCAAAACACATCATCCACAATGTCTAAAACAGGGGGAATGGCTAAAGGCTTGTGCTGAGGGAGAAGAAGGAAATCCCTGAGCCTCTTTTTTGATTCTGAGAAGTCTTGACTCTCCCAGTGAAAATGCTCCCTCAAAGTATGCACGGTTTCTCCAAATGAATAATCCTCAGGAGGAGATGCAGATGGAATAGACTCCTCAGCATCAGAATCCTCGTTGGGAGGTATATACAAGTCCTGATTAGAAGAGTAATCAGAAGAAATAGAAACCCGAGCTGAAGATTCATAATCAGTGTCTTGCCTAGGCCTCTTATCTGGCGAGGGATGGGTACCCCTGATCAAGGTAATAAGGTCTTCAGCCATTTTTATCATCTGTTTTTTAGGCATACAGGCCTGTGCACGTGGCTCATGGGTCATTTTTTTAGTTTTAGAAGTTGCTTTTGTCTTTGGTTTTGCAGCCGTCGTCTGTTTGATATACAAATGTTGAGGTCTGAATACACCCTCAGAAGCCGGTGCCTGCTCAGCGGCTCCGGACCCATCTGAGGAGATACATACGTCGGTCCAATACCTTGAGTATCTTGCAGCATGTCGGACTCCACATGGGTGTCGGTAGAGGCCTGCGACTCGAAGGTAGCGGGTATCAGGGGCTGCAAAAGCGCCTCACTGAGTACCAGCAAACCGGCGACTGGCTTAGGAGAAGATTTGCTGTTGGTTTTGGATCTCGACTGCCTTTCTCTGTCCTTTTCTTTGCGTTATGTACTCTGGTAGTCGGATTGCTATCCGACGACATTACTGGGTAGTTAAATCTGTTTCCAAAATACTTTGATGCAAAAATATACCGACACTTAATAGTGTGTTGGTTAAATCTAGCACAAAACTGACAGCCAGGCACTTTGTGATCAGGGCCTAGGCAAGGAATACAGTATAAATGGAAATCCTTATGAGGTATTTGCTTCCCACAAGTAATACAATTATTAACTTTTTCTGACATCGGTAAAAAGCAAGAAAAAAGTTTCCCCTATGGGGTACTTAGCTTCAGTGAAGACTTCGGTTCTGAAACTCAAACTCGAATATTTCAGTAGTCGGCCGACAGGCACTTGCGAAATGCTTCTGCTTCGGGCACTGCGCGGCAAGAAAGACTAAAGAAAATGGTGTCGGCTGCATGTTTTATACCCCTAACGACCTGACGTCAAAGAACAGAAGACAGCAACTGACGCAGGACCCAAGACTTTGGAATTCAGGCCGACTGAGGGCAACCTGCCAGCAGATTACCCAAATGTAATGACTGCAACAGTGAAAGATGAAAAACATCAGTGTTCTGCCCAGGAAAATAAAGTTAAATAAAATAAATATATAAGTAAGTATAATAAAAGAAATGTAAAAACATATAAAAATAAATGCATAAAGTCTCGGATGACCTGGTCACTAGTCCTAAAGAGCAAATAGGGAAGTGGAGGCACTTTTTTCGAGACAGCATCTCTGGATCCAGTTAAAGCTGGTAAAAGATACCAGTCATCAGAAAAAAGGGCAAAGAGGACAAAGAATATTTTATATATATATATATATATATATATATATATATATATATATACACACACACATACACATATATATATATATATATATATACACACACATACACACACACACATATATATATATATATATATATATATATATATATACATATATATACACATATACATATATATTACATATGAAACTATAGATGAAAAAGTGGGTTTAAAGAGAAGGATGCACTCATCCATTCAGACATCCATACAGATTTTAAAAACTAAGACTTAAATGTACATCAATATCTACTTGACAGCAAATTCTGTATAACTAGTAGAAAATGCTACTCTCAAACCATTCTACTAACAAAAGACATAAAATTACAGAACAGTACTGCAAGCTGAACTAATATAAAAACAGAAAGGTACATACCTAATCGATTATACTCTAAAACACATTCTATACTTAGTAGATTTAATAAACAAGTCAATAATCCAGCAGCATGCTTACCACAAAAGGAGCCCGTTCCTGCGAGCTGGCTTTTCTCCAAAGTTTAGCAATCTGTTTCACCCTTGTAGACCAATCTGAAACATATCAGTCAATAATTTCATATTCCACCAATGAAAGAAAGAATACATTAAAAAATACAGTTCTTTGAAAAATGTGCTAAGATGAAAGATGTTTAAAAGAGAACTTTAAAAACAAACTGTAGGCAGCAAGGATAGTCTTACACACAAGCAAAAACAGCATTACACAGTACAGGATTTAAAGGTGTGTTCTATTACACGTCAAAAGATATACACAAGCAGAAAGCTATGTCTCAAAGCCACTGATAAAAACACTGACCAATGGTGAGCCCTCCTCAGTGGTTGTTAGCCAAGTTCAGCATCAACCAAAGAACAAAATGTTACCTGCTCAGTTTTATGAAGATTCCTAAATATGAAAAAGTACTCATGCCCTATTTTGTTGTACATACTCCTTGGGACTCAAAGGTTTATCACAATGTGCAAGTCTCATCTTGGAAGGTTTCCAAATTACAAAAAAAACTTTCCATTTCTTAGATGGTGGTCTCCTGCTCTGATATTCCCTTCATGGAAGCTTTAGAGTGATGACCAGTACTGCTGCCAAAGCTACATGGTAATGTGGCCATACGGGGGAGGGGCTAATACTGACTACATTCACTACTTTGGAAATGCTCGCCGAGCCTGCTTTACTCAGCCGAGTAATTCCCTAAATGACTTGGTCAAGTAAAACTTACCACCAGGGGAAAAGTGAATGCTGTCTTTTGACAGTGGTCACACATTCATTCTTGTAGGCAAACTCAAAGTACAGTTAAGTCTAGCAAGGCCACTGAGGTGGGGCTGTGTGCTAATGTGTGTACAAAGGGGCATGAATGAAGCTGAATGATTTTGTGTGTGTATGTTTATTTGTTGAAATATGCAACGTAGTGTCTTGGTTAAGTGTTTACAAGAGCAAACGTGAGCGTCTGTGAATGAGGAGATGTGTGTGTGTGTGTATCTGAATGTATCTGTAAGTGTTTGAATGTGTGGAGGGGTTCCTTTGCTAATGCAATGCATTACATTGCATGAGCTGTCATGGAGAGCATTAACATGATGAGGGCTGACAGTGTTTGACTAAAAGACATTGTAATAAATTGCAAATGATGTGCTTCTCTGTGCAGCCTTACCATGACTCCGAATCAGTGGCGGCTGGTGACTTCAAATTAAAGGGGGGCTGCAGGAGAAGGCTGAATGGGTTGGGCCAATGGGAAGGGGTGTAGCCAACTAGAAAGGGGTGGAGATATGCTCAAAATAGCAACAACTGGAACTTTAATTAAATACACTGCCCTGGGTGCCAAACCATCATTATGACAGTCCAATCAAGAAAAAATGAAGTGTAGAAGAAAAAATATTTCAATGCATTGGCTACATGACAACTTACTTAATATCTAGATGGAAACACAAAGGTTTTGAGGCATGAAAAAAATAAATTACTTTTTAAATACATTACTGGAATGCCAGTCCAAATCAAGTATAAAAAACAACAAGTATCCCTCAACTCAAGCCACTTCTCCTTGTATTGCAGTTCTAATTATAATTTATATTCAGCTTTATAAAATTACCGAGTAACATGCTGAAAGTAGCAATCTCTGTGATACCCCCCATTTGTAAAAATGTTTCTTATCCAAAAAACACCTGCTGCCTGACAACTATCTACTTGTTTCATGGGGAAGACATGATCAAAGTAAAAAAATGAACAACAAACAAGAAACAAGCTCAAGATAAATTGCTTAAAGGATTACTGCACAAGCTATGGACCACACATGATAGACTGGCATTCTGCTTAGTTTATGGGTAAAGCCTGCAAAGATGACTGCAAGTCTCCAACAAATGTAATGAGCTTCTGAAAATACTGTAATCCTGTCCTTTATTACAAATACTGTTTTATGCATTTCAATACCTAAGGCTTATACATTATCTAGTTATGTAAATATTCTCTGCATGGCAACAACGAAAAGGCTTTCAATGTTGGTAATTCTTTAATAGTATGCTTATTAAAGCTTACTTACATCTTACAATCTCCGACAAGCTTACCTGATGGTCATTAAAGCATTGCTACTTAAACACAGAGCAACAGGTCACTGCGACAGCATGCATTTTCTGAATAATAAGAAGCATAAATCAACAGTATACAAATATGACAGAAAACCAGAACATTCTGCAAAATCAAGGACAGATGAAAAGCCACGGTCATAATTGTGGTCTACCTTGGATGGGGGAATACTCTGCACACTTAACTGCATAACTGCTCCTTGCCTTGCTTGGACACATCCAGAGACATTACAATGGGGAATGGGGTGCAACAAGTATATCACAATTTGAAATGTCTCTGGCTGACGGTGATGGCTCTGACACACATACCTCTCAACCTCAAAGCAAGAAATCTGGATAAAGCCATACATAGAAGTGGGACACAGGCCCAAAAATAAGGACAATTTTTAAATATTGCTCTTATAAACTTAGAAAGGTAATAGAATAGTAATAGGTCTTGCAATAGTATGAATTTTCTGAAGGGTATGAAATCTGAAACTCAAAAATCTGCCATTATTTTCTAACTTCAATCTTTAATGATTTGCCACTAATTTGCCAGAAAACCACAATTTTATGAAAAACAGACCAAAAATGTGATGCAAAAATATAAAACTGCCACACAATACAGCTGGGAACCTGTAAAAGAAGGAACACCTTTTTAATATTAGTACTGTTAACTTGAGCAGCTGACAAAATAAGAGCATCTACATACATTTCTGAAATAAAAGCAAACTATAACTCTGATCATTACAGTTATTTATAATTGTAAACCTTCCACGTTTTCTTCCAAAATTGCCATTTTGCGGTGGGATTACTAGGGGGAGAGCAACATTTTGAGCCAAAACTGGGGACAGTTGAGAGGTTTGGATATTCCTAATTCTATAAAGCGATTTATTTGCAAATACCTCTCAACTTCTTAATGTAGGAAATCTGGACAAGGCCAAATATATTGGGGGAACATACAAACAGTACTAAAAACTGCTCTTGTATAAACTTAAGACCATTGATAGAATAACAGGTCTTCCTTTAGCATGCATTTTCTGAAGGTTATGACATCTGAAACTCAATCTCTGTCATTATTTAGTGACTTCATTCCTAAATGATTTGCCAGAAAACCACAAATTTTATGAGGAGCAAACCAAAAATAAGAAGCAAAAATCTATTCATTCTGCAAAAATCTGGACAGTTGAGAGGTATATTTCAGCTGGGGCTGTCTGAGTTTGCTGCCCTTCCCCCTCACAAACTCATGGTCGAATGAAGCCTCCCCCTGCAGCCATCCCAATGTCCCATTCCTTGGTTATTTCGCCCCATTTACCATAAATACTGTAATGTGCATACTTGCTTTACTTCTGCAATGATTTGGATTTCATTTGAAGTTTTATTTTGCATTTTACAGCACAAACCCTAATAGATATCTGCTAAACAAAGCAATGCAGTCTCACAATGAAAATAGACTTAGCATTAAAACTTCTCTGCCCTTGAAACTCACATTCATCGAAACAGCATTGAAACCCACATTCAAAGAAAATACATTTTGCCAGTAGCAGACAAAGATTAACTTTCGGCAAATCATAGGCCCCTTGAACATGAAACGTACACATGCTATTTGATGCATCTTCCTGATTGTATTAAATTATATTCCTTGTACAATACAGTACAGTTGTTAAACGGCATTTTAAATTTATTGTTTTGAACATTTTTCCAGTAATCAATGAAACAAAATGCATGTACCGATAATGAAACCTGCCCAGTTCAGAATATTTCCATCATAAAAGTCTACTCAAACTTCTACAGTCCACCAGTATCAGTAAATATGCACAATCTCTGAAGAAGTAAAAGCCATCTAAATAATTCCACATTAAAGAAATCTGTAACAAATGAAGAGGTTGCTGCTAGCAAACAACTTTACATTTCATTGTTTCATCTACAAATAAAGTGCCTGTTGCACTTGAGGAATAAATTGCCTATGTTGCATTAAAATAATGATAAGCTAGTAATATCGCAATAGGGAATGGATGGCAAACTGATAACAGGTTCATAGTTACTAGGTATCTTCACCAAAAAGGACTACAGCATCCACCCCCTTTACAAGGCAGTACAGTATCAGCAATGCATCTACCTACTGTGGGAATAGAACCCACACCCTTCTACATCAAAAGCAAGTATACTACCTGTTGTGCTATTAACAATGCAAGCAGACTCAGCATAAGCAGCACTAAACTTTTGTTCCCCTGCAGCTCTCAGCTCTTTGTAAAATCTACCCGACACTCAGCTGTATCTCTGAATGTTGCAGCACAAGAAAGCTGGAAAAAGCCAAAATTTATGCGAGGGGGGGGGGGGGGACGAAAGCCCAAAAAACAGTGACACATTTTAAATATTGCTTGTATAATATTGGAAAGTTGCTAGAACAAAATAAAAAGTTATGTACTCAACATAACGTTCCATCTGAGTAGGTAAACTTCATTTGTCAGCAACCTTTGGGAATCAGATCCGACCTCGGATCCGAGCCAGCAGTTTTCAACAGCTTTAGATCCGAGCTCCAAGCTCCTCCCCTACCCATAATCCCCTGCCAACCCTGACTGACCTCAGATCAAGTTTGCCCAACAGCAGAAACTGCTAACAATGATTAATCCCAAGATAAGTGAGTAAAACCCATGGACCTGAGTATGAGAACATTCGCAAGTGAGGGGGCAGGAGGGAGGGAAGGTTGCTGACAAATGAAGTTTACCTACTCAGATGGAACATTATGGTGAGTACATAACTTCTTAATCTGAAGTAGTTAACTTCATTTGTGCAGCAACCTTTGGGACAGAGTGCCCAGCTACCTGAATCTTGGGCGGCCTTCATGGAAGGATGTTCCGGAGCACTGCAGAGCCAAAGGATGCTCTCCCTCTGGAGATAATGTCCAATTTACAGTGATTGATAAAAGTATGAGATGAAGCCCAAGTGGTTGCCAAGCAAATATCATCCAAAGAAACTCTAGCTCTAAAAGCTGCAGAGGTAGACATAGATCTAGTAGAGTGGGCATGGACTCCCTGAGGTGTGGGCCTGCCCGAACTTTCGTATGCTAAAAGGATACACTGTGAGATCCATCTAGAGAGTGTGACTTTAAGCACAGATTTACCTAAGGTAAATTTGGCAAAGGAGACTAACAACTGGTCAGATTTCCTATGACCAGATGTCCTGTGGATGTAGATGTGAAGTTGTCTATGCACATCCAATGAGTGTAATTTGTATTCCCCTTTGTTATGGTAGTTAGGAAAAAAGACTGGCAAGTTGATGGACTGGTTAATATTTGACTCGGAGGCAACCTTGGGAAGAAAGGAGGGATTGGTCCTGAGGTAAACTCTATCCTTGTGAAAGATCAAGTATGGGGGTTTTACACAGAGGGCCTGTAGTTCAGAGACCCTTCGAACCGAGGTGATGGCGACAAGAAAAGCCGTTTTCCATGACAAGAATTTAAGATCTATGGAAGCTGCAGGCTCAAACGGGGGAGCTGTCAAGGCCTGAAGCACCAGCGCTAAATCCCAAGGAGGGACTACATCCTTCACTGGGGATCCGAGCAGAAAGGTGCCCTTCAAAAAGGTCTTACACAATTTCGTGGTGATCAAAGGGCCCAATTCATTTCCAACGTGATAATGAGAGATAGCTGCTAGTTGGACATTGACTGTGGAGGAACTAGCCCCCTGATGAAACAGTCCTGACAGAAAGTCTAATAAAGCGAGCAAAGGAGCTGTAAAAGGATCCAAATTTTTGCATTCCGCCCAAATGGAGAAATGTTTCCATTTGCTGATAAAGATCTTTCCAGTAGAAGGCTTGTGTGCTGCTACTAGAATGGTTTTAACTGGGGAAGAGATACTGGGAGTCCTAGCTATGAGTGGAACTGGAGCAGCCAAGCTGTGAGCTTGAGGTTGTCCAGGTTCGGGACTGGGAGATCTAGAGGGTGGGATATTAGATCCGGATGGGGATCCAGAATCCAAGAAGGATTTACCAGATGAGACCAAAGGTAAGGGAACCAGGTTTGACGAGGCCAAAACGAGGCAATGAGGATAATCCTGCTCCCCAACCGACTGGCTTTCTGAAGAAACTTCAGCATCAGAGGAAGAGGAGGGTAAGCATAAAGAAGACCGGGAGGCCAAGCATGCACCAGAGCATCTCTCGGGGGTTCCCCAGAGGGGGAAATGAGAGCGAAGTAGTCATAACATTTTGTGTTCGAGGGAGAGGCAAAGAGATCGCAACAGGGTTGACCCCATTTGGCGAAGATCCGATTCGCTATCTCGGGATTCAGAGACCACTCGTATGGTAACAGGATGGTGCGACTTAGTTTGTCCGCTAGAATGTTGGACCGTCCCGGAATGTGCGTTGCTATGAGAAAGCGGTTGGTGGAGATCACCCATTCCCACACCCTCATGGCCTCTCGACAGAGTGGGTAAAACCTGGTTCCCCCCTGTTTGTTGATGTACCAGACAACCGACATGTTGTCCATCTGAATCGCAATCGTTCCTACAGGAAGAAGGTCCTGAAGTGCTTGCAACGCTAACAGCACTGCCCTCATCTCTAGGACGTTGATATGCAGTGAGGTCTCCGTGAGGTCCCACGTGCCTTGGACTGTCCTGCCCGAACAATGTCCCCCCCACCCGAGGCGGGAGGCGTCCGTGGTCACCATGGCTAGTGGAGGGGTCATAGAAAAGGGGCATCCTTGCTGGAGGTCCGGAGATTGGATCCACCATAGGAGGGACCTCTTGCAAGCCTTGCTGAGCGAAAAGGGATGGCTCAGAGGATAGTGAAGAAAGGACCACTGGACCTGGAGGGTCCATCGTAAGACCCTCATGTTCAAATGTGCCATTGGCAATAGGTTGATCGCTGCCGCCATCGAGCCAAGAGCCCTCAGGACCAATTCCGCCGGTGGAGCTGGAGATTGCAGAATGGCCTGCATGTGTAGCCTCAGGGATAGTAGTCGGTCTGTAGTCAAGAAAGCTAGGAGCTTGTTTGTGTTCAATCTGGCCCCTATGAAGTCTATAGTCTGAGTGAGAGTAAGAGACGACTTCTCTATGTAAATAGTGATCTCCAGCCGGGGAGCTAGACGAAGAAAGTAGTTTCTGGCTGTACAGAGTAGATGCCTTGTCGGAGCGGTCAGGAGCCAGTTGTCCAGGTACGGGAAGACAGGAATTCCCTGGAGCCTCAGGTGGGCCCCTATCACTGCTAACACTTTGGTGAACACCCTGGGGGCTGTGGTGAGACCAAAGGGGAGGACCCTGAATTGGAAATGACTGGCTCCCAGCCGGAAGCGGAGGAACCTCCTGGATCTCCTGTCCATCAGAATGTGCTAGTATGCATCCTTGAGGTCTATAGAGCACATCCAATCATTCTCCCACAAAAGGGGGAGAATAGACTGAAGAGTGACCATGCGGAACTTCTCTTTTGTTACTGACAGGTTCAGGGAAGAGAGGTCGAGGATTGGTCTTAAGTCCCCCATCTTTTTTGGCACCAAGAAGAACCTGGAGTAAAACCCGGACCCGCACTGGTCTTGGGGGGACATGTTGGATGGCTCTTTTTCCAGCAAGTGTTGGATTTCCATTGCTGCGGCCTCCCTCTGATCGGGTGGGACATCGGGGAGTTATCTGGGACTGCGTGGGTAACGAGAAAAGGGAATTTGGTATCCTCTGGATATGATGCGAAGCACCCAGCGGTCTGTTGTGATGGACTCCCAAAGCTGCTGGGTGCTTCGAGAAATGCCCCCCGACTGCCTCCAGAGTGGAGCAGTTGGGCAACCCCTCAGGGGTGTTGCGTGGGTTGGTCCGAGAAGGGTTGTCTGGATCCAAAGTTCCGCGGGCCCCCTCTGCCTCTAGGGCGGCGTCCACCCTGCCCTCCTCTGCTGTGGAAGGGCTGGGAGTCTGGAGTGGGACGGGACTGTTGCGACTTCTGGAACCACATCTTCTTCTGTCCCTTTTGGTTCTTAGAAAAGGACCTCTGGGGAGCAGAGAAGCAGACTCCGACGGCAGACAACGTCTTCCCGTCCTTTTCACTCAGGACCAAGGTATCTCACACGGTTTTGCAGAAGAGGGCAGAACCATCAAAAGGGGCATTAGCGAACGATGCCCTAAAGGGTTCCGCGAAATCACAGTGCCGGAGCCAGGCCTGACATCTCATAACGAGGCCCGCTCCACCGGCTCTAGCGGCTCCTTCCGTGGCATGAAACAGAAGCCGCATAGAGGTGTTAGATATGGATCGTAGAGTGGCCATCCGGGTAGAGTGCAACTGTTTGTCCTCTGCCGACATGGACTCGGGGGGGCGGGGGAGGGGGGTGATGCAGCGTACTCTTTGATAAGATCCCACTGCAGTCAGAGCACCTGTGCCATGTAGTTCAGCGACCTCACAGAGAAGGTAGCCGAACTAAACATCCGCTTCCCTAGGCGGTCCATCGACCGAGACTCCTTGCTCGGGGGATGAACCGAGGGACTCTCCTGAGCAAGTTCCCTCTTGGTGGCCGCCGCCACCAACATGGCATCTACAGGGGGACCTTTACTCCAGTGGGACTTGTCAGAGGGTGGGCTAAGGATCTTGTCTGGGCGCTTGGGGACTGGCTCCACAGTGTCCGGCTCCTTCCACGCCCTGGTAGTGATCAAGTCTACCAGGGGGTCGGCCGGAGGGGACACCCAAGAGGTAGATGGGCCTGCTTCAAACACCTCCAGGAACACAGATTCGTCCGAGGTAGGCTTTGGGGCAGACCACCCCCCCCTTTATTCTGAGCATCTCCATGTCACCAAATGAGACATCTTCGGGGGGTGATCTTGGGGAGCCTTCCCCTTCCTCCAAATCCATGTCCTCAGTCAAGGACTCGGGGGAATCCAGGTGCCTCCTCTTGCACCTTTGCTTGTGAGGCATCTCCTCGGGAAGGGCTGTCCGAGGAGGTCTCACCAGCAACGTCTTGTTCCAATGGAACTACCTGGGACGTCAAAGCAGGCTGTCCCTGGGGCCGGGTGATGGAAGTCGGGCCCAACTGAGAAGGAGTGCAGGGTGGAGCCGTGGCAAGGGTCGGGGGCCTGGAATCTCTCGACAGGACCCTCTCCACCATGTCAAATGCTGAGGGAGAGCTGCTCTCTCTGGGATCCGAAAGCAGACTCTCCCTTGGATCCAATGGACGGATCGGGGCTGGCACCGAAGTGATCAGATCAGACGGACCAGTATGCTCCGATCTGGATGGAGCCGAAGGCATACCGATACCGCCGGATCCGAAGCTCAGCCCTCGGCTCAGAGAGCTTGGATCTGAAGAAAATGGACCCGACAGACTCAAGGGAAGTGTCGGCGCCGAAGTACCCGAGACTATCGGTGCCGAGACACCCCCGGCTCCAAGGCTGCCTGGCTCCAAAGACTCCGAACCCAGAAAACAGAATGGAAAAGGAGCTATCGGGGCAAAGAAGAAAGTCAAGCTCCCCCCCCAGAGGGGGGGAGGCAGGAGCACTTCCATCTTCAGTTGGGCCTGGAGGAATCTTCTCATCATCCGGTCCAAATCTGCATCCGTGAGACTTCTAGTAAATCTTGATGAGGCCACCAAGGTGGGGCGGGAGTGTCGCCTCGATGACCTCGAAGGACTTCGGGTCTCCTCCTCCTCAGGACCCGGTGAAAAGCACGGGGACCGGACCCAAGAAGGAGGAGACCCAGAAGACCGCTTAGCTGGGGGGGGGGGGCGAAGCCGAGGCCTCGGCCCTCCGCTTGTGGTGCTTCTCCTTCCTCCTTTCTTTCCTGGCCTCCCTCTCCTCCGGGCCTAAGGCAGGAGGTTGAGTCCCGGTCGGGGGGGGAGGGAAGCAGGAGTGGCAGCCGCCGCAGCGGGAGCCACGGGAGGACCAGAGGTAGAAGCCGAGTCCGGGGGCAGAAGACCTGCCAGAATCAGCTTGGACCTTCGGTCTTTGAGTGCCCTGGGGTTGAACGCTGCACAAATGGTACAACCAGAGGGCAGGTGTTCAACCACAAGGCACAAGACACACCGAGTGTGGCCATCCGCTGGGGACAGCTTATGGCCACACTCGGTGCACTTAGAAAACATTACCTCTGGGGCCTCCGACATACTTATAGAAAGTAACTCACACACACTAGGCCCCAAACACACACACACAACCCTGACGGAACCACAAAGGAAGGGGAAGATTAAATAGAAATAAAATAATTTAAACTAAGAGAGCTTTTAGACAAAAAAGGGGAGCTAAACACACTCTCACACAAAAGGTTTAAAAAAATTGTTATAAAAGTAAAATTTTTCTCACAAAGAGAACGAAAACGCCTGGAAACTCTGGATCAAGCTGCTGACTAAACCGTGGCAAACTAGATCTGGGGTCAGTCAGGGTTGGCAGGGGATTATGGGTAGGGGGAGGAACTTGAAGCACGGATCTAAAGCTGTTGAAAATTGCCGGCTCGGATCCGAGGTCAGATCCGATTCCCAAAGGTTGCTGCACAAATGAAGTTAACTACTTCAGATTGCTGTGTTACCACCATACATTTTACTGCCAAGTCCTGAACCCAGGGGACCCTGTGCAAAACAGTCAGAGCAACATACCACTATGCCAATCAGCTGTTTTGTGAAAGAGAGGAAGACTGAAACTTAAATGGCTACCATTTAGTGAATTCAGTTCTCATCACAGCTCTCAACCTCATAGCAAAAAACACGTGGACAAAGCCAGTAATGGGGGAATACAGCCCCCAAACATATTCAGTGAATTTAGTTCTCACCATAGCTCTCAACCTTAGCACAAAAAACCTGGATGAAGCCAATAATGGGAGAATACAGTCCCAAAAATAGGGACAAATTTCAAATATCCATGTTATAAACTTAGTAAATTGCTGGAATAAAAGGTTTTGTGTTACCATGTACTTTCTGAAGAATATGAAGTCTGAAATTCAAATGCCTGTTATTTTTATTTAACATTTGTTAACCAGGAAAGTCTGATTTGGAAAAAAAGCCAACTTTCAGCAGAGCAGGGATAAACACTCCAGACACATGTCTTTGTAAGATGGGAGGACATGCAGACTCCACACAGGAGGCACCACAGCCAAGAATCAAACCAGAGAACCTGTAGCTGTTAGGCAACAATGCTACCAGTGCACCACTGCACTTCTGACTTTGCAAGTTAAAACAAACATACAGAAACCACAGATTTTATGAGGAACAGAACAAGTATGAAGCAAAAATCTGCAAACGTTTTACAAATGGTGGTGGGTAGGGAATTCAGGCCCTTGCCACCTGCACCCAAGGTACAGGGGTCAAGCCTGAGTATTCTCTACCCACCACCACGTGTTCTCTAGCCACCAGTATATGGCAACTGGGGCATTTCTCACACACATACTGGTTTCCTTCTCCAGAGCCTGCCAGCAGTCCTGACTCAACCTTACCACACACACACACACACACACACACACACACACACACACACACACACACACACACACACACACACACACACACACGCACACACGTTTCCTTCTCCACAGCCCGCCTGCAGTCCTGAATCAACCTTACCTGAATAATCTGCAGCAGCCCTAGATTCACACACCTTAATCTGTTTGCAGCAACAGAATCAATGGCTGGTTTCCTTAGGAGCAGCCCTGGATTCACACACCTTAATCTGGTCGCAGCAGCAGAATCAACAGCTGGTTTCCTTCTCCTCAGCCGACCTGCGCATACTAATGGCTGGTTTCCTAGTTCTGTGAGAGTAGGCTGCAGGCTCCAGCCTGCAGGCAATGCAGACCGGTGTCGTTCTTTGCGGCTGTTACCGCACAGACTTCTGGGCTGCAGGGCAGAAATGCCTTTCTCCCCTATCCGGACTGCCTAATACAGCAGTCTGTAGTTCTGTGAGTACCAGGAACTCCAAGCACGCATGCGTGGAGTTCTGGGACTCGCAATTTTTTTTTATTTTGTATTTCATTTTTTTATTTCTTTTCTTCTTTCCTTCTACAGATATGTGTGTGTGTGTGGGGGGGGCTGCAATCCTATAGCACGAGCCGCCCCTGCTCTGAATACTAAATGACCAAGCAATGACAAGCAACTAGCGCATGTGCAGAAGAATTCTGTGAATCTCAGGGAATACATATAGCTTACAAATTATCTTCTGCACTTGTTTTAGTATCTGAAAAAAATGTCAAAATGTTCATGTTTATTGCTCATAAATTGCTTTTGCAATTATTTCTCAGTAGAAAGTTTTGACTAAAAAACTGGTGAACTCCCCCACCCCTTCCCTCAGCTTTTGGGCTCAAGTCTCAAAGTACTACTAAAAGAAATGCCTCTCTGCTTAAAACTTTTTTCAATTATTCACACACAAGGAATTATAAAGCTCTGAAAAACACAATAGCTTTACTGAGCAAGTTGTGTAGTTGAGACAGAGAGAGAGAGACCAACACCATGTAATTAATGAACAACTATTAAAAAATCAACAAACATAATGAAGTTAACAAGCTTACCAATAACACAAATGAACAGCAGTTTCTTACTTTGTCTTATTCAAAGAACCTAGCACCAGTTCATTTTGAAAAATTATATTACAGTGTGACATAACCCTATTAATAGTTTGTAAACTTTTGTAAATTAATTTTCTAATACCCACTTTATCCTCCTTACAGTTGTTGGGAAAGCAGAAGCCTATACTAGCAAACAACATAAGTAAGGTGCACAACCAGCCCAGAATGGGATGTATAGTACAGAAAGTGCACAAACTTCACCACACACCTAAAGACAAGTCACAGGACTGCCAATTCACCTACTGGTATATCTCTGGAATGTGAAAGGAAAGCAGAAACCTGTTGAAAATGGGCATAGATTAAAAGAAGATATGCAAGCTTCACAATCTCAAACTGCATGAGAGTCACTCGCTTCAGGGATCCTAACCTAGCCTCTGACATGAACAGGTCACTCTGGAATGATAGATCCATCTCCCAGAGACTGCCACTTCTTTGAAACAATCTACCAATTCACATGAAACAGAATCCCTCCCTGACCCTCTTCAAATGCAACCTACAACAATGGATGGGTGACTGCAAATTCTCTCCTGGGGTGGCACCCATGTCCCTCCTGGACAGAGGAAATTGGTATTAACTACCATAGCCCCTTATCTCTGCGAACTTCACTTACCTAACCTTCGACATCTGGGGCAACTCGGGATAAATATGGCCAGGCTTGTAATGGCTCTAGGGTTGTTAGCCTAGTAACCTTCTATGAACAAGGATGGCCATCCATGCTAAGAAACTGAATTACAGAACCAAGCAATGTGAGGAAACAATGGTAAGTGTTGCATCACTATGCTGTCCTTCATATTTGCTAATCAAATACTTCTCCTTTTAATACAATTTGATCACATTGACTAACTTTGATGTGACACCCAAACCTCATGTAAAAATGGGCAAAAGGGGATTGATGATGACGACTTATCTCAATCAGATACTTGCGCTGCTAAATTGAGTCAACTTAAACCATTGCTAAGATACAGTCATCTACTCATTAGCTTAATCCAGAGGTCTGCAACCTTCACAATCAAAAGAGCCATTTTTAGCACCTCTCCCACCAAATAAAATTCATCGGAAGCCACAAAACCTATTTGACCCCTAAAATGAAGATAACACAGTGTATAAAGTTTTATATATAGTTATATACTAAATATAAAAGAAAAAGAAGTTATGTACCTACCGTAACGTTCCATGTTAGTTGCTTTCTTCTCGCCTTCTTTCTTGCTGGTTGGGTTTGGAGCCAATCCTCGGCTCCGACTCGGCCATCTTCAAAAGCTCGAGAGCTGCTTACTGGCTTGAGGCCCCCTTGTATCCCATGATGTCTGGCGCTAGATACCCAGATCTTGTTTGGCAAGTCTAACTGCAAACATAATAATAAAGGAATCCTATCCTAGAATGCATAAATCCTACTGGAGAGACTACTAGTCAGAAAGGAATAGTCAGAGAAGACTCAGCCAATGAAAAATCAAGAAGAACTCTTCTTGGTCCACTAGGATAGGGGGATGGAGGGTGGGACGCAAGAAAGAAGGTGAGAAGAAGACAACTAACATGGAACGTTATGGTAGGTACATAACTTCTTTATGTTAAGTTGTCTCTCTCGCCTTCTATTCTTGCTGGTTGGGACAGCGTCCCTAGCACCTAAAAACCTGGGTGGCTCATCGGAAACGACTCTTCAGAACAGTGGAACCAAATGCAAAATGAAAGTATGTGGGTTGGCCCATGTAGCCGCAGCACAAATAGATTCCATGGGCAACCTAGCCTGAAAGGCCACCGAAGTAGCTAAAGCTCTGGTGGAGTGATCTTTTGGTTTCACTGGCAATTCTTTACTCCTCAGTTGATATGTGAAAGTGATGATAGAAGTCAACCACCTGGATAAGGTTACTTTGGAGACCGGAAGACCTTGTTTACCTACTGAATAAGACAGGAAAAGTTGATCTGATTTCCTAATGTCCTTGGTTCTGTGCAAATAAAACCGTAGCTGCCTATGAACATCTAACTGATGTAACTTATATTCCACCCTGTTGGAGTGGTTAGGGAAAAACAGAGGAAGGTCCATGGACTGATTAAAGTTACTCTCTGAAGAGACCTTAGAAAGGAAGGACGGATTAGTCTTAAGAGCAACCCTGTCATTGTGGAACACGAGGTATGGGGGATGGACAGAAAGAGCCTGTAGTTCCAAAACTCTTCTGGCTGAAGTAATAGCTACCAGGAAGAGGGTTTTCCAAGATAAGAACTTCAGCGAACAAGAAGCTGCAGGTTCGAAAGGGGGCAAAATTAGCGAAGTTAAAATCAAGTTTAAATCCCACGGTGGTGGAGGATCTCTCACTGGGGGCCTGAGCAGAGTGGTTCCTTTGAAAAAGGCTTTACACAGCTTATGGGATATGATATTGTTTTCCGACAGGCCAATGTGAAAATTTGAAATTGCTGCTAACTGGACTCTAATTGTAGATGAAGCAGAGCCAGCATGGAAGAGTTCTGCTAGAAATTCCAAAATGGAGTGCACTGGGGCTGAAAAGGGGTCTATGCTGTTTGCCTCTGCCTATGAAGAAAAACATTTCCACTTACTAGCATAAGTTTTCCTGGTCGTAGACTTGTGTGATGACAAAAGGATTTCTCTCACAGATGGGGAAATATCTGGGAGCCTGGCTACGGTTGGAAGTGGAGCAACCACGCTGTGAGCTGGAGAGTGTGCAGGGATTGGTGCAGCCCACCCGATTGATGAATCAGGAGGTCTGGAACTAGGTCCAGAGTCCACGGCTGTTCGAGAAGATAGAAGTGCAGGAACGGAAACCATATTTGTCGAGGCCAGTAAGGAGCAATGAGGATCATTTTGCAACCCGAAACGGCAGCCTTCTGAATCAATTTCAGTATGAGGGGGAAAGGAGGAAATGCATAAAGAAGTCCCTGGGGCCAATCGTGGACTAGAGCGCCTCTGGGGGGATGCCTGGGGAGTGGGAGGAGGGAGAAGAAATTGCTGCACTTGTTGTTGAGGGGAGCTGCAAACAGGTCGCAGCAAGGTTGGCCCCATCTGCGGAAGATTTGGTCCAAAACCATTTGGTTCAGAGACCACTCGTGAGGCATGAGAATTGCTCTGCTCAGTTTGTCTGCTATAACGTTGGACTTCACAGGGATGTGCATTGCAATCAGAAACCGTTGGGAAGAGATCGCCCACTGCCAGAGTCTCAGTGCTTCTCGACATAGGGGGTAGGACCTGGTTCCACCCTGCTTGTTGATGTACCACACTACGGACATATTGTCTGTTTGAACTGCAATGGTCCCGGTAGGAAGAGAGTCCTGAAGAGCCTGCAACGCTAAGAGCACAGCCCTCATCTCCAAGACATTTATGTGCAGATGATACTTGTGGGGTTGCCAGGTGCCTTGGACTGTTCTGCCCTGATAATGCCCCCCCCCCACCCGATCAGGGAGGCGTCCGTGGTCACTGTAGCCACTGGAGGGGGAAGAACAAATGGTCTGCTGTGGAGCACTGATGTGGAGACCATCCACCACAAAAGGTGTTTCTTGCATGCCTGAGTGATCATAATCGTGTAAGACATGGGAAGTTGCTGGAAGGACCATTGGGTGAAAAGAAGCCACTGGAGAATCCTCATGTGAAAACGAGCTAGGGGAACAAGTACGATAGCTGCTGCCATGAGACCTAGCGTTTGAAGGACAAACCTGGCTTGAATCCTTCTGCATGCTAATAAAACCTTGACATGCTGATGAATCACTGAAACCCTGTCTGGTGGGAGGCTCGCTAACATGTCTTTGGTATTTAAATTTGCGCCTATAAAGGTGATAGATTGACAGGGCAACAATGCAGACTTTTTGAAATTTATCGTGATACCTAGCCTGGAGCAAGTGTCGATGGTGCAGTCTCTGGCTCGCAGAAGG
The DNA here is from genome assembly GCF_019279795.1 of Protopterus annectens. Lineage (NCBI taxonomy): Eukaryota > Metazoa > Chordata > Ceratodontiformes > Protopteridae > Protopterus > Protopterus annectens. The sequence goes on along the minus strand of NC_056732.1, from coordinate 443,224,191 downwards.
TGATGTCTGGTGGTAGCAGTGAGGAGCCAGTCGTCGAGATATGGAAATACCTGGAATCCTTGCCATCTCAGATGAGCGGTAACTACTGCCATACATTTGGTAAACACCCTGGGGGCTGTGGTGAGACCAAAGGGCAGAGCTCTGAACTGATAATGGCTGGCTCCAAGCTGGAAGCGGAGGAATCTTCGGAAGCGTCTGTTCATTTTTATGTGGTAGTATGCATCCTGAAGATCTATGGAGCACATCCAACTGTCCTGACCCAGAAAGGGTAAAATGGACTGAAGCGTGACCATCTGGAATTTTTTTCTTTGTACAGACTTGTTTAGTCTGCTGAGATCCAAAATTGGTCTCCAGTCCCCTGTCTTTTTTGGTACCAAAAAGAACCTTGAGTAAATTCCGGATCCTTGTTGGTCTGCTGGGACTTGCTGGATGGCCCTTTTTCTTAGCAGTTTTGAGACTTCTTGCACTGCTTGGTCCCTTAGATTGGGTGGAACATCTGGAAGGGACTTGTACGACTTTAAGGGTGTGCGAACGAAGGGGATTCTGTAGCCTCCGGATATGACTGACTGTACCCATTTGTCTTGTGTTATGTCTCGCCAGGCTCCTGGGTACAGTGATAGTCTTCCCCTGACTGCCTCCAGAGGTGAGCAGCCAGGCAACACTTCAGGGATGCTGCAAGGGATTGTCAGAGAAGGATTCTCTGCTGCCCTGGTTTTGCGGGCCCCCTCTGCCATGAGGACGGCGTCTGTTATTGTTCCCTCCTCTGCCCATGGATGGAAACTCACCACATGTGTCTGGCAAGTCTCCTTGGGATTTCCGGAACCACATCTTCCCACTCTTCTAACCCTTAGGATATGGTCTGGAAGGAGTGGAAAAACGGACTCCTACAGCAGAGAGAGTCTTGCCTTCCTGCTCACACCTGGTAAGGGTATCTTTCACCTGTGATCCAAAGAGAGAGGAACCATCAAAGGGGGTGTTGGTGAAAGACACTCTGAAAGGTTCCACAAAGTAACATAGCCGCATCCAAGCGTGCCTCCTTAGGGCCACGCCTGTGCCTGCGGCTCTACTCGCACCATCGGCTGCATAGGAAATGAGCCGCATGGAGGAGTTTACCACAGAATTAAGAGTCGCCAGATGGGTGGCTGCCTTAGCCTGGGCCCCCTCAGCTGATGGATCTTGGAGGGTATCTCCAAGCTCTTTCAGGAAATCCCTCTGAAGACAGGTAAAGTGGCACAGGTAATTCAGGGACCGCATGGAAAAGGTCGCTGAAGAGAACATCTGCTTCCCATATCTGTCCATCGTCCTGGACTCCTTATTAGGGGGATGGACAGATGAAGTTTTAGCCAACTCCTTCTTTGTGGCCGCTGCTACCACCATGGCATCAACGGGGACACCCTTGGTCAAGAACTGTTTGTCCTGCGGGGCAGTAATGAATTCTGCAGGTCTTCTAGGGGTCGGTTCCACTGTATCTGGAGCTGTCCACGCCTTTCGAGCCACCACAGACATCAGTGGGTCGAAAGGCGGAGACACCCAGGAGGTGGAAGGTTGGGATCCAAACACATCCAGGAATACCGACTCATCCTCGGAAGGGTTTAGGGTAGTCCAGTTTCCCCACTGCCTAAGCATCTCAAGGATGTCTGAGAAGGAGACATCTTCAGGGGGGGATCTTGGGGACCCTTCTGACTCCTCTAAGTCGGTATCCGATGTAATAGACTCGGGGGAGTCAACATGCTTCCTCTTGCATTTTCTCTTGCGAGGTGGCTCCTCTGAAAGATCGGGGGAGGCCTCGGAAGAGGAGGATACACCCAAGGGGGTGTCCTGGAGTGCTGGATCCCCACGCTTAGGGTCTGGAAGAGGGGCAGAGGCTGACGCAGGCACCCTAGGGGGAGGAGCCAATGGGGTCGATCATGCAGAGAAGGCTCAGGCTCCAACAAAACCAAAAGCCCTCTCTGCACAGAGGGAGACGGCTCTGAGGCAGATGTGGGAGCCGAGCTCACCTGCGCCAAAGCACCGAGAGGGAGAGCGGGGTCGGACAAGGGTCCGATGCCACTCGCCCCCTCGGAGCAGACAAGGGAGTCTCGGCACCCAGATCCCTCCAGGGAAGGTACCATGGAAGGGATCGGAGCCGACAAAGGAACTGAAAGGGAGGGTATCGGCGTCGACAGTTCCACGACTCGAACCCCAACGAACTCCGGCTCCGAGCTCAAAGGAAGAGTCGGAGGAGGAATATCAATACCTGTGGACGGAGCCGACTCCTGATGACGAGGGCTGGACAACATTTTGGCAAGGGCCTGCGACTTCAAGAGCCTACTGACCACTCTTTCCAAATCATGGTCCGAAAGTCTAGAGGACCGAGAAGAGTGGGATGATCAGTGACTACGCTCCGATTGGAGCAGGGGTGACTTTGGAGCCGAACGTACAGAGTCCAAAGAAGGAGACCTGGATCTCTTTAGACTCTCAGCCGGCTCCGAAGACCGTGTTGGAGCCGACTGGGAGGGAGGGACATCGGTTCAAGCCGGAGCCAAAATGGATTGTGTGGCTTCACCCAACGACGGCTCCGAACTGGGAGCTGACGGTTTAGGTGGCCTGGAAGATTTCACTGGCTGAGACTTCGACGGAGAATCTTGGGGTTTAAGCAGACCCCTCAGAATCAATTTATTTTTGCGCTCCTGCAGGACTCTTGGACTGAAGGCATGATAGATGGAGCAAGAGTCCTGCAGGTGCACAGCGCCCAGACAATAAACACAATAAGTGTGACCATCTGTCAGAGACATCTTCTGACAGCATGAGTCACACTTCTTGAATCCGGACGGTTTTGGATCCTTGGACATTCTTGGAAGAAAACCAAGAACAAGTTTTCACACAAAAAGTTAAGGTAACCGATAAAAAATATTAATACCCTACAGTTACCACAACCCACGGATCGGCTCTGAACCCAACCAGCAAGAATAGAAGGCGAGATAGACAACTTAACATCTAAGATTATAAGAGCAATATTTAAAATCCGTCCCTATTTTTGTTCCATTTTTTGGGATTGCTTGATCGCTGGTGTGTGTGAGTGTGTGTGTGTGTGTGTGTGTGTGTGTGTGTGTGTGTGTGTGTGTGTGTGTGCGTGTGCGTGTGTGCGTGTGTGCGTGTGTGCGTGCGTGTGTCATATCTCTTTATCTCTTAGAACAAGAAATCTGGACAAAGCCATAAATGGGGCACAAAGACCCAAAAATAGGGACACTTTTTAAATATTGCTCTTGCAAACTTAGAAAGTTGATAGAATAACAGATTTTGCATTAGCATTAATTTTTTGAAGTGTATGAAGTCTGAAACTTAAATGTCCATCTTTTTTTCTGATTTCAGCCCACAATGATTTGCCAGAAAACCACAACTTTATGAGAAACAGACCAAAAATATGAGGCAAAGTCAGGACATTCTGCAAAAATCTGCACAGTTGAGAGGTGTGTGTGTGTGTGTGTGTGTGTGTGTGTGTGTGTGTGTGTGTGTGTGTGTGTGTGTGTGTGTGTGTTGTGCAGTAGAGTGGCCATTACTTTTCAAAGCTACAGGGAGCCACTGCAGAGGGGTGGAAGATCCACATGCGGCTCCAGAGCCACAGGTTGCAGACCCCTGGCCTAATCTGTAAGTGGATGATGCAGGTGTTACTGTGATACTTTCAAGGTCACAACAGTATTCCATTAATGTTGTCCACACCCTCACTACTGCATGTGGGTCACATACAACAGCGCACAAGTAAACCATTAAGATACTACCTTTCAATATTCAACTTTTACTTCCATTTATGAAAACTGATGTTCTACAAACTGCCCCACACTTATGTAACTCTTGCAAGAAGGCTTTTTTAAAGATGTTTATTAAATTATCAGTTAAGACTTGGGCAAGCACACTTTAAAAGAAAATAAAACAAACCATATTGACATTTTTTTTTCATTTACATACATTACATATCTTTTATTTCTTTATAATTATCAGTTCAACATTACATAAACTGGCAAATTCCTGCCTTCCCTTAAACCTCACTCCTTCTCCTGAACACTATACTGCATGCACTGTTCCCACAATTTCCATTTTTTTTATGTAATTTGCTCATTTCCCTTTCTAAAAATTCTTCTTCCACTTATTTTATTTCTTTTATAATATTCAATGCATAAAATACAGTTGGCATGCACTTTGATTTAAATTTTCAAGTAGTTGCTTTTTTTGGCAGCCAACAGAATTAAACTTAATACACCTTACTATGCCTAGGCAAATCAGATCTTGTGACCCAGCTCAAAAAATCATATCCATAGTTATAGCCATTTGCTCAACCAGTATTTACATTGTAGGGAATTTAAAAAATCTGCCAACTCATTACACTCCCAAAACATATGTTATCAGTTGCATCTTTTTTCCCTATCATACTGCCAACATTTGCTATATACCTGAGGAAAAAATCATTAGTCATCTTGGTGTACAAAAACAGATATGCAAACACTTCCAAGAAGAGATCCTAATCCTTCTTTACTTTGCTGCATACTTGGGAGCCATACACTTCTCATAATTTTCTTGTAAACCACTTTTCCAGTCTTTTCTCAATTGTTTCTAACTTCCTCTGACTGATTCTTATAGTTATAATGCAGTATTTATATGCTCTACTAATTATCCATTTTAAACAGCAGCTTCTGTTCCAATTCAACTAAAAACTCTGCCAGAGCAAGTCTTTCACTTAAGATTTCCCTATAACTTTCTCTTTGCCTACACTCTGACTCAAATTGCTGATAGAGAAGGCAGTCTCTAGGCTGCAGTCCAAACATCATCTTGGCCTCATCCCACTCTATTCACTTTCCCTCTCTAGTTATTTGCTTCAAATACCTTGGCTCTTTTGCCAGTTTTATCCAGTAAATTTCAACCCTTTCTTGCCTATTTTCTGTATCACTACTTGCAGTCATCTCTACTGGCAAAACCACATTTCTCCATTCTCATGCTAGCTCAGCTCTTACAATACTTTCTGTTACTATATGAACATAATATTCTGCATAGCTGTTATTATTCTCCTTAATGATCAGTATCCAAAATCCCACTCTTTCTCTATTTCTTGAGCACCCCCCTCCCGGTTTCTTCAACATCCCTTTCCAATTTGAATTATAACTTTCTGCTTGGATTAGTATATGAGCCTTACCTGTATAGTTCTAAAATATTTACTCAAATCAGGTAATCCTCAATCACAGTTAGAATGGAAGGATCAATGTATCCTCTTAACTCTTGCCCTCTTCCCTTCCTACATAAATTCCTTTAATTCTTTACCATTGTCGACAACTTCTCTGGCTGATAAAAACATGCCTGACCCATACATAAAATTAAAGGGCCTAAACATTTTCCTTGCTATCTTACTATCCACAACAAGAGCTTCCAGTTTCTCAGTTTTTGGGTTATCTTTTGTCAAGTCTCTTTCTACATATCCTTGGGCTGCCATAAAAGAAGCCTTTCTAATCCATACACCTAAATACTGCATCTTATCATGCCCCCCAAAAATATGGGTACTGCTGAACCAATTCGTGGGTATATAATTTACAGCTATATTTTTTATTTTATCTTCATTGATTTATACCCCTAAAACTTAAAACCATCTCAAAATGTTCCACAACAATGAGATGTCTTTTTCTGGATTTATCATCAGGAACAAAATATCATCCGCAAATAAAGCCAACTTTTCTTGATTACCATACTACTTTCATCCTTGCACTTCTGAGTCCATTATTTTTTTTTGCCAAAGGGGCTAGATATTAATACTCAAAATCACAGTTACTCTAGTGAATGCTTTCTCTCTCCTGATGCAGAAAAAACACTTTTTCGAATGCTTTTTCTGCATCAAGACCCAACAACAACAACAGTATTTTCTTATACTCTGCCTCCCTATAGATCACTATTGTTCGATTAATGTTGTCAAATGTTTGCCTCCCCTCCACAAAACAACACTGATCCATATCTACCAATTTTGACAACATTTTTGCCATTCATTTAGTTAGTACAAACAAATGCTTCATGATTACAGTTTAAAATTGAAATGAGTCAATATGAAACAGAGTCTGATGGGTCTTTATCATCTTAAGGTAATATGGCCACCACAGCTTTCTTTGAAGATGTTGGTGCTTCCCCTAATTTTAAAATACTGTTTGTTAGATTAGGGACCTCCACTTTAAAGTAGTTATTAGGCACTATGCAGACTAAAAGGTAAAATATGTAGTGTCAGACATTTTAGAAAAGACAGTATTCAGATATTGTAAACATCTAATAAAGTCTTATTAAGTGAACTACTGTGTTTGCAGAATTCATTCTGAAAAGTACACAAGACTTGGCCCATAAAGGAGAGACTGGCACCTGTTATGGGTTTGAGTAATTAACAGATAAAGACTTTCATTCCAGTCTCATTCTAGTTAATTCCAGTATACTACAGTCTTATCACTTCTTTCACTGTTAAACAAAATCTTCCATAATGTTATCACTTTCTTCCCTTCTAACTTCCAGACTTTCACAGAAATACAATCTGTCCTTGGAAACTTTCTTAAATATTTATTATACATTACCAATATTACCTCACCTTTTCTATCTTAACTGTTAGTTGTTGAGCCCTATCTACCTCTAATCTTAGCATAATTAAGTCTTCCAGAAACACTTCCAGTTTTGCTTTCTTCATTTCCACATTTCCTTCTATATAAAAATTTTCATAAATGTCCAAAATATCTGTAATACCTCTAGAGGATCTTTTGTTATTTTTCTTGATATAGGCTTCCTAAGTTTGGCAACAACACTTTACTTTCTGCTACCTATGCCATTGTGCTAAAACGTTTTTGTGCTCTGGAATTATTCTCAAAATTAGTGTATTAACAGCAATCTTTCTAAACTCATGCACATCAACCAGACACTCCCTTATATTCTCTTCAGCAGTCTGTATTTGTGCCGCCTCTTGTTCTGTGACATCCTCCTTATTCGGCAATATTTTAACCATTATCAGCCCCTCTCATTAAATTCTAAAACTTTGCACTGAAACAGATACATGTCCGAGTGCACAAGATGGTTGTTCAAATAAACCGTAGGTCAAACTGTCAAGCCAAAGATCAGTTTTCAAAACCAATACATACTTTAAAAATTAATAGTTTAATGATCTACAAATCTGTCCCCTGCTAAGCACTTTCATCTCAAAACCTTGGAACTTCATCAGGGCATGGAGAAAATGACACAAGCAAACATTTAAAACAGTATAACAACCAATCAAGACAGAGTATTAAGCAATTTAATATAATTTCATTCAATAATAAAAAAATGCAACATTAAAGTTGCAGCGTTTAAATACCACTGAAACAACAGTGTGAATGTATTAAAACTGTAAAAAAAATCTAATGAAATACATAAAAACAATCCAAATATATATACAACTTCCTAAGCCAAAAGGTGCAAAAATCCAGAAATTCAGTTCAACATGATGGTATGGAAAAAAACAAGTAAAAAAACATAATTCAGTTGAAGTCCACCCAAAAGTCAAGTTTTTCTTTCCAAAAAGTGTTTTTCCTTCTCTGGAATTCAAGACAATTCTTCACATACAGAAAAACAGATTAAAAACATAATTTAATAATAACTTTGCCTTTCTTCCTGCATCTGTCTCATCTGTTGCATCACAACAGCTACTAAGAGTGGCACAGTAATTAAGTTAGGTCACTTATCCCACAACATAGCCATTAACAAAACAATAACATTTAAATGTGCCTTATCAGTTATAAATTGCCAGCATCACACCTCAGATAAACAGCATAGACTGGAGTCTGAACAAAGGCAGGGCTTTCAAGCTTAGTTTTCAGATGCAAATGTCTTTCCCTGTAATAAAACTTAGTGCCACAAAAAAGAAAGCAAATATGTTAATCTAACTCTTCTTACTTTTTGTCAGTATATGATTTTGCATTTTTTCTACACTGTAATTTCTGCAAAAGTGCATGTTTCTTCTGGAGTTGGGAAAGAAGATTAACATCAGAGACTTTAATTCTAGCCACAATAGTTAAAACTATGAATGCAACACAAATCCTCTCAGCCCAAGTAACACCTGTTAATCACAGGGGTCAGATGTCTCACACTTGAACACTGAACTACAGTTGTTACTTTGAAATGAACAATTAACTCTGCTACATTTTCAAGCCTGTTATTCAAACATTCCTTAAAATGTTGCAATAGAGATGGCCAGTAATAAAAATCAAAGGAAGCAAAGTAATTAAAAATGCGGATTGATGTTGACAGTGAAAAGTAAGCAGTCACAGCAATGTTGTCAACTGAGACAGAAAGCCATAGTAAATGATCCCCTCATGTTAATTTCTTTCTGTCCCTGTAACATGACATAAGGAAGGCAAAGCCATTGACTGTAAAACAAAATAATGCTAGCCATGGCAGAATCATTCAGATCACTTTGGGATATAACAAATTAGAAAATAATAGTTACCATTTACTTTGATATAGAAGCATTAGCAATGCAGAAAAGTTCAAGATTTGCTGAAAAATATTTTTTTTTTCACTTTTAGGGTGTGGTTCTCCTTTAAAACTTGTTCTCAAAACACTATTAATGGAAATCTTGTCACTCAACCCCAATTCATGAGTTGCATTCAGTCTCAACTGCCAGATTTAGTTCTCTCTGCTAAAAAGGTTTCCCAACCCACCCCCTCTTGGAGAAAAAATAAATCATCCACACAAGTGACTTGTCTTTTAAATTCATCAACCAATGAAGTTTTGCACAGATTGCAAGCTCCTTGCTGTTTTTCCTCGGCCCCCAATGGGATGACAAACACAGGTCCTGTTCCTCAGCTTTCCTTCCACCACTCACTGGCAAAACAGCTTCGGTTTGGCATACCACCACCTAATCTTTGGAAACTTACCCTAAAAGAACTTCAGGAGATCGAAGATATACTGCATCAACCCTGAGGCATCCAGTTGGATAACTTATACTTTACTGAGTGCATTTCTAAAAGATGGGTTCCAAAAAGACTTAGACTTTGGAAAGCTTTAAATGGGGCTGACATTGAAACTGAATTTTTTGTTAGTTTTACAAAAATTTTGGATGACTGTGGGCTGAAGATTATGAAACTTATGGTTAAGCACAGTGACAAGAGAACTGCTTTTTTAGTTAAACATTTACTACAGATGCCTTAAACAGCAGCATTAAAATGACTTGTTCGATTCCTTCTCTGATAAATATTTGTCTGTCGTTTCCAAAGGTGACCAGTATGTTGATAAAGTGATTTTGTGGAAACAAATGAAACTGGAAAGGGATGCTAATGAGTATGCCAATGGGAAAGCATATCCCCTTTCCTCTGTGTCGCCCATGAAGCGTGATTCTGAATACCTTTTAGGGAACTTCTATACTGGCAACCCAGGTTCCTATCAGCATCTCAAATGTTGCCAATATCGAATCTGATATTGTCGCATCGAGAATGCCGAAAGTGAAGAACAGGGAGACTTCCATTTACCTCAATGTAGTGCAGTCTCGGAGTTGGTATATTTAAGTAGCTGGAGGTGTGGGGGCTCCATAGGGGCTTGCCCCCCCTGCCTACACCATTTAGGTTTTTTTTTTTCTTTTTTTTTAATCGGCATTCGAAAATTGGATAGTTCGATTATGTCAGTTCGACATTTAGTGATTCGAACTATTACATTTTCAAAATGCTGATATAGACGCGGCAACCCTACCACTTCTACTGCAGACCCTAGAGATGATGATAGCGCCCATGTTTTCGATTGGGAAACAGGTCGTCCAAACGTTGACATTTCTAACCCTTCAGTGGAACGGAATTTTTTTACTGACTGATCATTTTCCACCTTTAATAAGAGCAGTAAGAAAGTCGAGGACTGACCACCCGCCATTGTTATCTTTGCAACAACTGCCCTCCAACCACCATTCGTACCAGACATGGAACTCAGGGGGGAGCAACTACAACAGGGGCCGGGGCAGAAGGAGCAGGTCCAGGACATAAGCCAACCGGTCACCTGAAGATCCCCCTTCTTTACTTCATCTTCTATAAATGGCATTTTAATGACTTTGAACAAATATTAGATTTTTAACTATAGTAATTTGACAGTTACCCCAGATCATTTTTTGTTGTTTCAAAAAGGTTTTACCTTTGTACCTCATAAAGGGATCAACACTGTTGATCGAGTTAAAACTTTTTGTGCTTAAGTTGAATCTAGCATGTTTTTTCAATGATAGCAACCAGGTTTTACAGAATGTTTCTACAGTGTACCATACCCAGAGTTCTTTTAATCACCCTTTGCACCCCACCCTTGCCATTTTTGATAGGGTTTGTGAAAATGAAATCAGACAACTTTGTGCTAGCCATAACTGGAGATCTTACAAACTAAGAAGAACTGAGTCTTTGCTTGTTAAACACTTGTCGACTGACAAATCCCTAAGGATCACAAAACCGGACAAGGGTGAGGGATGGTAATTAGGGCCAGCATTTTGTATTTGGCCAAAATGGTTGATATGCCACATGAATTAACCAAATATTCTGTAGCTTCTCTTAATGAGATACATATCGCATTTCATAAAATTGCTATATTTCTTTATGATGCCTTTATGCAGGAAGCCATCACAGCTTTTTGTTCATCAAACAGCCCTGGGTACCATCAATCTCTAGTATCCCAAAGGCTCACAAAACTTTATGAACCCTTCACTGTGGCCTATTGTTTCAGCACAGGGTTCAAAAATACATCCCCTTGCTGTTTACATCGATAGGTCTTTGAAGTTGTTTTCTACCTTCCACCCTCATATCTTAAAAGATTCTTGGAGTTTCTTACGGAATGTTACCCCAGATACTTGGCATCAAGATTTGAAGTCACCGTGGATAAAGTTAACCTATTTGGAAGCATACCTCATCATATTGGCCTGGAGTGGTTCAGGGAAACACTTTTATCTTGTGTACTTTTGGATTCTAAAAGAATTCAACTACTGGTTGGCCTTATGGAACTGTGAAACCAGAGGGGTTGTTTATTTAGCCATGTGTGTTCTTTGTTCCAGTTTCTATGTGGGAAAGACAGAACAGGGCTTAAAAAGGCACATCTATGAAGATCTTTATGATATTAGAAGGAAAGACAGCAAAAACGCTTTGTATCAACACACTAATACTTGTTCTTGACCCACCAGGATTAACTTTAGGTTTGGGGTGATTAACAAAGTTATTATTTCTCCAACAGAGGGTGACTGGGAGACCTTATTAGAGTGAAGAGAACTAATTTGGCAGTTGAGACTGAATGCAACTCATGAACTGGGGTTGAATGACAAGATTTCCATTAATAGGGTTTTGAAAACTAGGGCTGTCAAATTTTAACTAAATGATATTTTTTACTTGTTTTTTTTCCGCACCATCATGTTAAACTGAATTTCTGGATTTTTGCAACCTTTGGCTTAGAATCTTAACTTATATGTATTTAAAAAAAATTTATGGATTTCAGAACTATTTATTTAATTAGATGATAATTTATTGGATTATTTTTTTATGATTTTTAATACAGTCACACTGTTTCATTGGTATTTAAACGCTGCAACTTTGTTACATTTTTTTTATTATTGAATTCAATTTTACAAGTTAATTGCTTGATACTTCATCATGGTTGGTTGTTGTACTGTTTTAAATGTTTGCTTGTGTCATTTTCCCCTTGCCCAGATGAAGTTCCAAGGTTTTGGGACAAAAACATTTAGGGGACAGACTATTATTTTTTAAACTATCTACTGATTTTGAAAACTGAACTTTGGCTTGACAGTTTGACTTACGGTTTATCTGGCCAACCATCTTGTGCACTCATTGGGCTTGAATCTGTGTCAGTGTATGGTTGCCTTTTTACATAGCATATAGGCATTTTTAAAATGGTAATTTCTACAACTTCTTAACCATATCTCTTTCTCTTTTATTTCTACCCTGTTTTTAAACTCCATTTTCATTTTATCCTACTCACTACCTAGAACTTCTGAAGATACTTCCCTCAAAACTTTTGAATAATTTATATATTCTGTAAACTCCTCTCTTTTAACAAGGTAACTGGGAAAGCGCCAGTGTCTAATTTGTACTTCATTACGCTGCATTTTTATGTTAGTATTTATTGATGCACGATCTAAAATAGTTATTGGACATGTGCAAATGTTCCCGTGAAATGTAATTTTTAACTAGTCTAGCCCAGTTATTGTACCTTGGGGAAAAATATGTAAATTCAGTCCGAGTTCCCACTACTGAATTCACATCTTCCATATCAAATATTTTCCTAAAATTCTTCATAAATCTACCCTCTTTTGTTATATTTTCCCTTTTAAGTTCCCCTGATGCATCCCCACTATTGCAAATCAAATTCCATTCCCTACCTATAAGAAACTTTCCTGCTGAAAGCTGATTGTATCTCCTAAAATTCTTTTAATCTCCATTACAACAGTGTTTGGTGGAATGTAAATACATGTCAGTATAATCCTCCTTCCTTGCCAATAGCTTCTTACTACCACAAGTCTACCAATATTGTCTCCCCCCCTCTCATATCACTATTGGAGCCCCACTAGTAAAGTAGTACAATTACTCCCCTTTTCCTTTTTCCCCTGATATTCTGCTGAATACCTATCCTGAAAATCCTTTCTTTATTAAATTCACATGCTCATTTCTTTTCAAATGTCTTCTCTTTCAGCACTATTTGCATTCTGAATTTCTTAAAATATTAATTCAATACTCTTTCCTTTTTGTCTAAACCTGTGAAGCCATTTACATTCCAATAATATGGATAACTCAGCAATTAGTGTTCCCATCTATTATACATGACAGTTTTTTTTGAATGTGTATTTCCAACATTTGTGTTACATACACTCTGTTTGGCTGGCTGATCTTTTACACAGTTGTTTCTTCTCATCTCCATTTTAAGTTTTTCATTTTAATGAAAACCCTCAAACAAAAAACTAAATACATTTTCAGAATACCCTCCACCCCTATTAACTTAGAACAAACAAGAAAACTATGTACGTTTTCAAAAAATGAAGTTTAACCCTCTAGACATTAACATTTACCCCAAATTGACAGGTGCACCCACAGGAATTACATAACATAAAATTAAGGTTACCCATGCTGTAGCGCAGGCTACACCCTGTGTTGCCACTTACACTGATTGCTGTTTGCTCTTTTCTTAACTCTATTCCCATCCAAGATGTGGAAAGCGGCTTGTATGCTTTCAGAAAACTAACTTTTAGCACTAAGAAAAACCGTAACAGCTATCTTTAAATAAAAGTAAACTGCTTGCTATTATACCTTTAAATACTGCATTTCCCTCAACAAAGAATACTCAGAAATCTCAAGATTAATTGCCTGCACTTGCAGACAGCTCCTTTCCATGTAAAACTAGTCAGCAATAAATCTTTGTAAATTTCACTTAAAATAGAATGTACAGCTGACTTCAGCTGCAAACTTCTTGACTCCCATTGAACATTTGCTAATGGAAAACAAAATAAACAAATTTCCTTGAAGATGTAAGAAACTTAATATTTTTCAAATATTTCATCACTTTGTCTTATTTTTTTAAAACTTACTTGCTTACAAAAAAAGTTAATAACCATAACGGTCCATCTGTCTTGTCTATCTTCATCTATTCTTGACTTGTGGGTATACGGTTCCAATTCTCGGAACTGATCTGACAGATATATAGCTTGCATCAGCCAAAAATCTCTCAAGTTGCTAGTCTACACACAATGCTCCTCTCCCACATTACCTCAGATTGAGTTTGCAATCATACTGAAGAAGACACTTTCACTCCAGCCAGAAACCTTGTCCAAGGTATCCCTAAAAATAAAAACCCAGGACAGGATGTCGCTCCACCAAAAAAGCAAGCGGGAGGGATGCAAGAATAGATGAAGATTAACAACACAGATGGAACATTATGGTAAGACATAACTTCTTTATCTGATGTTGTAGATCTTTATCTATTCTTGATTTGTGGGACAGAGTTTAGATCCTGGGTGGCCTTATGGAAGAATATTCCGGAGAACCATTGAACCAAAGAAGCCTCTCCCCCTGGAGAATATATCCAATTTGTAATGAGTAATAAAAGTATGTGGTTTAGCCCAAGTTGCAGCTGAGCACATTTCTGACATAGAAGCTTTAGAATGAAAAACAGCTGTGCCTTCACTGGCATAGGGAGTCTTAAGTTTTCTTCCATGTAAATGAAAGAAATGTAATCCATTATCCATCTAGACAGAGTACCCTTAGACACAGGTTTGCTCAAGGTTGAACTTGCAAAGGACACAAATAACTGTTCTGATTGTCTAAGTTGCTTAGTTCTATCCAGATAAAAATGTAACTGCCTGTGCACATCCAGAAGGTGCAGGCAGTATTTGACTTTATTAGAATAATTAGGGAAAATACAGGCAAGTCTATGGACTGATTGATATTGGTCTATGAAATCACTTTAGGAAGGGTTTGTGTTCTGAGTGACACTGTCTTTATATAAAAAAAACTAAATAAAGAGCTTTAGAACATACAGCCTATAATTTGGAGACTTGTCTCGCCGAAGTGACAGCTATAAGAAGCAATGTTTTTCAAGAAAGAAATTTTAAGTTGCAGGTGGCTGCAGGTTCAAACAGGGGTAAAGTAAGAGTTATGCAGTACAACAGTCACGTCCCATGGTGGTAGCAGATCCTTGAAAGGGGGCTTTAAATAGATGGCACCTTTAAGAAAAACCTTACAAAGCCCGTGGGAGATTAAAGGCTGGACACCAATACCTTTATGGAAAATTGAAATACCTGCTAAGATAACCTTGATTGTAGAGGCAGAAGCTCCTTTATCAAAATGGTAGCTAGAAACTCTAGAACAACTTCTACTGGCACTGAAAAGGGGTCCAGACCATTATAAGAAGCCCAAATAGAAAATCTCCTCCATTTACTATGGTAGAGATTCCTGGTGGATGGTTTATGGGATAACAAAATGTGTCGTACAAGAGAAGGAATTTTATTATGCCTTGTGATTAACAGAATTAGAGAAACAAAGCAGTTAGCTTGAGGGTCTGAAGCTTAGGGTGCACTAGTCCCCAAGGATGGGACAGAAGGTCTGAACTGGGTCTAGAATCCATGGGTGGTGAAGTAGATGAGGCCAGAGGAAGGTAAACCATACCTGTTGAGGCCAGTAAGGTGCAATGAGGATCACTTTGCTTCTCAACCGAGCTGCTTTCTTGAGAAAAAGAGGGGTCAGAGGGAAGGGAGGAAAGACATAAAGAAGACCTGGGGTGGGGGGGGTCATAGAGAAGGGCATCTCTGGAGAACTTCCCCTGAGGGGGAATTAAGGCAAGTAGCTTCTGAACTTGTTGTTCAGGGGTGAAGCAAACAGGTTGCAAGAAGGCTGGCCCCAGCAAAGAAAGATCTTCTTCGCTACTCTGGAGTTCAGAGACCACTCATGAGGCATGAGGATGCATCTGCTCAGCTTGTCTGCAATCACTTTTGAACTCCCCGGGATGTGTGTTATGAGAAAGTGGTTGGAAGTTATGGCCCACTGCTACACTCAAAGGGCTTCTCGACACAGTGGATAGGATTTGGTCCCACCTTGTTTGTTGCTGTACCAGACTACAGACATGTTGCCTGATTGAACAGCTATCATCCCATGAGGTATGGCAGGATGAAACACTTACAATGCCAGAAGCTCTGCCATTAGTTCTAGAACACTGACATGCAGATTGCTCTCACAGGAGGACCAAGTGCCTTGAACTGTCATCTCGAGATAAAGCCCCCCCCCCCATCTGTGAAGTATCCGTGGTCACTCTGGCCTTGGGCTGCAGGGGAACAAAGGGGCGGGCTAGAAGAATCTCCTCGGATTGCACCCACCAGACTAACTTATTTCTGCATCGGCTGGACATGAAGACCAAATGATTCATGGGGTGGGTTAAAATAGACCATTGGTTTGCAAACGGCCACTGGAGAAGTCTCATGTGAAATCTTGCCATTAGAACTAATGTGATCGCTGCTGCCATGGAGTCCAATGCCTGCAGAATCTGCTGAAATGGAATTTTGTTTGAGCAAAGGAGAGGGCGAACCTGCAACTGTATTTTGTGCAACCTGTGGAAGGGAAGTGATGCCACACAAGAAAGAGTACTGAGATGAGCTCCAATGAATTCCATATCCTGAGAAGGTGTTAGCTGAGACTTCGCAAGATTGACCGTGATGCCCAACTGTTCCAGAATGAAGTCTGTAGTTTGTAGTAGTAGATGCCTGGTGGAAGTGATGAAGAGACAGTCATCTCGGTAAGGAAATACTCAGAATCCATGCAGCCTCAAGTGTGCTGTGACCACTGTCATGCATTTGGTGAACACCCTGGGGGCTGTGGTGAGATCAAAGGGCAGCATTCTGAATTGGTAATGACTGGCTCCTAGCTGGAAGTGGCAAAATTTTCTTGAGCGTTTGTCCATCTTTATGTGGTAATACGCATCTTGAAAGTTGATAGACCACACCCAATCATTTTCCTTTAAGACGGGAAGAACTGACTGAACCATGACAATCCAGAATTTTGATTGTTGGATAAATTTGTTCAGAATACTGAGTTGCAAAATTGGTCTCCAGTCCCCTGTTTTCTTTGGCACTAAAAAGAATCTCGAGTAAAACCCGGATCCTAATCTTGGATGACTCCTTTTTCTAGCAGCTTCTGTATCTCTAACGCTATTCGATCTCTCTGAGTGGGTGGAATGTCGGGGAGCCTTGCTGGGGTTCCCGGGTAAAGAGTGAAAGAGATTAGATAACCTCTAGAAATTATCCTTAGCACCCAGGCATTGGTGGTTATGCATCCCCAGGCATTTGGGTGCAAGGAAAATCTTCCCCCCACTATCTCCAGAGGTAAGAAATCAGGCCCCCTTTCAGGAGCGCTGGCAGCACTGACCAGAGAAACAGTCCTGGAATCCTGATTCTGTGGACCACCTCTGCCTCTGGGATGGCGTATTCCATTGCAACTCCCCCCATGGGAATCCAAACCACATGTGACCTGGAAAGGCGTCTGGGACTTCTTCAACCACATCTTACAACTCCTTTGATTTCCAGAGTAGGATTGTTGAGGAGTGGAGAAAAGTACAGTTGTGTACACTTACCATCAATGCAGATGTTTGAGTGTATTCACTGTTGCAGTCATTACATCTGGGTAATCTGCTTGGCAGGTTGCCCTCAGTCAGCCTGAATTCCAAAGTCTTGGGTCCTGCGTCGGTTGCTGTCTCCTCTTCCATGACATCAAGTCGTCAGGGGTATAAAACAAGCAGCCGACACCATTTTCTTTAGTTTTTCTTGCCCCAGATGTCAGGTGCCCCCAAAAAGGTAGAAAAAATATAAATAAAATGTAAAATATACATGCAACAATCCAAACTTTACCTTCATCTACAAGCAAATACACCACATAGGTTGTAGAAGATAATGAAGGAAAGAGAAACTCCAGAAGAAAAGGGGGATGGCTGGCGGGTAACCTGGACTGCAACAGTGAATACACTCAAACATCTACATTTATGCTAAGTGTACACAACTGTACTATGTGCTTCATGTTTCACTGTTGCAGTCATTACATTTGGGTAGAATCCCAAAGCTATGGATGGGAGGCTGGAGCTAAACAGCATTAGGGGTGGCTATAAGGCCCAGCAGAACTGCAGTGACAAAGCCTGCCCTGGATTTGGAGTAGACAGGCAAATGATAATGCTTTCTAAAAGTGTGAACAGAACTCCAAGTAGCAGCCTCTAGAATGTCTTTGGTTGGTACTCCTCTGAGAAAGGCTGCTGAAGTAGCTGCAGTTCTGGTGGAATGAGACTTAATGCCCTTGGGCACAGGTTTGAAATGGTGTACGTAGCAGAAACGAATGCAGTGGCTTATTCACTTTGAAATAGTCTGCTTTGAAATAGCCTTTCCTTCTGATCCTGCAGCATATGTCACTAGTAACTGCTCAGTTTTCCTTAGAGCTTTAGTCCTACTGAAGTAGAATCTTAGCTGTCTGTGTACGTCCAATGAATGCAGAATCCTCTCCCCCTTGTTCTGCGGATTCAGCTAAAAAGTTGGGAGATGAATAGTTTGGTTAAGAGCCACAGTGGAAACCACCATAGGCATAAATGACGGGTTGGTCCTCAGAGACACCCTGTCTGGGTAAAATATGATAAAAGGCTCCACTGCCATGAGGGCCTGTAGCTCTGAGACACTTCTTGCTGAAGTAACTGCTAGGAGCAGAGCTGTTTTCCATGATAAGAACTTTCGATCTGCAGTAGCAGGTGGTTCAAAAGGAGGCAGGTGAGCTTTTCCAACACATAACTGAGGTCCCATGCAGATACTGGTGATGATCTGGGGGGACCTACATTTTTGGCTCCTCTAAGATACTGCTTTAGTAAAGGATGTGAAAAGATTGGTGGCTCTGTACTGTAATGAGCCAAAATGGCACAGGCATGGATTTTTATTGATGAGAAAGATAGGCCTTTGTCAAGCATCTCAGTCAAGTATGGTAATATCTGAGGAATATTTGGTTCTGCTGTATCAGTTCCTTGTGCTTGATTCCAAGCACAGAATCTCTTCCATTTATCAGCATAAGATTTTCTAGTACTCGGTCTTCTGGCTTCCAAAATGACATTCATCACAGCTTTACTGAGAGGAGATGTTGGTGTAACTACATGATCAGCCATGCTGCCAGGTTCAGTGTTTGGAGCTGATTGTACAGGATCTGACTGTTTTGCTGGGACAGTAATTGAGGTCTTTGAGGTAAGGTCCAAGATGGGTATTGAGACAAGTTCCTTAGGATTGGGTACCAGTATTGGCATGGCCAGTCCGGGGCAATTAGTATCATGTTTGGTTTCTCCTGTCTGACTTTTAGTAGGACCTTGGGAAGAAGAGGCAGAGGAGGAAAGGCATAAACTGATAGGTTTTTCCAACCGAAGGATAGGGCATCCACTTTCCATGCTTGTCTGTGATAAGTCCTTGTGCAGAATCTTTTCAACTGATAATTTTGAGGAGAGGCAAATAGATCTATGTCCGGGCTCCCCCATTGCTTTGTTATCATGCTGAAGACTTGTGGATCTAGTTTCCACTCGTGAGGGTCCATAAGGTTTCTGCTTAAGTCTGACAGAGTATTTTGTTTTCCTGGCAGGAACTGAGCTTGTAGATGTACTTGGTAAGTCAAAGCTGTGTCCCACAGTGCCATGGCTAGTCTGCAAAGGGGATATAAATGCGTGCCCCCCTGCTTGTTTATATACCACATAACCGTGGTGTTGTCCGTCTTTATCAGTAGTTGTCCTGGATGAAGTAAGTCCTTGAAGGCTGTCAGGGCATTTTGAACAGCTAACATCTCTTTTTGGTTGATATGCAGATGCATTTGTTTTGGGGTCCATATGCCCTGAATGAATCTTCCCAAGTGGGACCCCATGCATAATCTGATATGTCTGTTGTTAAGGTTTGGCTGGCAGGGGATAGAGTGAATGGCCATCCCATGTTTTGGTGACATGCCTTTGCCCACCTGTTGTAGGCAGGGAATGAGAGGAATCATTGTTTCCAGACTGTGAGAATGTTGACTCCATAAACTTTTTAGGTACCATTGAAGTTTCCTCATATGCAGTCTTGCATATGGAATCAGCAGAATGCAGGATGCCATGAACCCCAAAGCCTGCAGAATTTGTCTTGCAGAAAACTGGGTTTTTGTTGCCATCAGTTTGAAGTAAGTAGTCAATTGCCAAAACACGCCAAAAAAGAATTTTTCCAACTGCACAAACGAAGTAGCTGCAGGAAGCAGTCTAGACAGTATCCTCTCTTTCTCTGTTCGATTAAAATAATGGTTCTCCGCTTGTCTACTGTTGATAAACAAATTGAACAGTAGACAAGCGGAGAACCGTTATTTTAATCGAACAGAGAAAGAGAGGATACTGTCTAGACTGCTTCCTGCAGCTACTTCGTTTTTAAGTAGTCAGCTGCCTTTGTTTGTCTGGCGTGAGGAAAGCCATCTGGGCAGTTGTATTCAAGCTTGCACCCAGGAATGTTAACTTTTGAGAGGATACCACTTGTGATTTATTTTCGTTTATTGTGTACCCTAGGCATGTTAGAAGCCTCTTCACAAACTCCAGGTGTCGAAGAAGAGTGTCCTTGTTCTCTGCTTGAATGAGACAGTCATCCTAGTAAGGGTATATTTGTATACTTCTTTGTCTGCAAAATTCAATTACTGGTGCCAGGCACTTTGTAAAGACCCTGGGCACAGTAGATAAGCCAAAGGGCAGTGCAGAGAATAGAATTGGTAATGCATTACGCCAGCCTTGAATCTGAGGTATCTTCTCTGCATGAATGTCTTATTGGGACATGCAGGTATGCCTCTTTTAGGTCTAATGTCACCAGCCAAGCATTTTTGCCCAGCATGGACAGAAGCTGCTGCGAAGTCAGCATTTTGAATTTTGGAATGTCTAGGTATGTGTTCAAAATCGATAAATCCAGTATTGGCCGCCAGGCCTTGTCCTTTCTGGGTACCAAGAACAGTCTCGAGTAAAAACCTTGTCCTTTTTCCTGTTCTGGTACTGACTGAATGGCCCCCATATCTATGAGGGACGTAACCTGTTTCTGTGCCTCTGCCCATTGATTTTTTGGCAGATCTGGCCAACCATTTGCCATTGGTAGAGTGTGGAAATGGAATATGTATCCCTGTGATATTATGTTTAGTACCCACTTGTCCTGGGTTATTAACTGCCAATTTTGAGCAAAAAGTGCAAATTTTCCCCCTAAGGGTGCTGCCAAAAGGTAAGTGCTTGGTGTAGGCAGAGGGGAGTCATTGGGACTGTTTTCTGCAGGTTTGCGCTTTATCTCCTCCAGATTTGGAGGTGGAAGCTCCCCATTGCTTTGACCTGTATGAATCTTGCGCCTGGTATCTGGAACGCTTGGGGGGTCGGGATTTGCCCCTTTGAGCTCTGTCTGACACAGGAAAGGACCAATGTTTTGTAGGCCAGTGTCTACTGAATCTTGGTGGCTGCACTTGTAAGAAGTCTTTAACAGTTTGCATAGATTTAGCTTTGTCTTCCATTTTCTTTAAAACCTCTTCTGCCTTAATACCAAATAGAGTAGCATGCTGTAAAGGTGCATCTAGCAATTCAGCTTTAACATGATCAGGCAAATTTTGTTCTTTTAGCCAGGCATGCCTCCTAATCACAGATCCAGTAACTGCGGCCCTGCAAGAGGCCTCTAAGGAATCAAAACCACATTGCAAAGTATGCTTTCCAAACCTGTTCAGCTGCATGCAATAATTCCTGTAATTCTTTATTTTCTGCACATTCAGAAATCAACATCATTTTCTGTTTCAGCAATCCCATAACATGTTGTTGATACTTAAGTACATGAAATTGACAGTTTAAGGCCCTGAGTGCCAAGGTTGCAGATGTATAAACCTTTTTTCCCCATCTGTCCAGTGCCCTTGAATCTCTGTCAGAGGGGGTAGGGTTTTTTGCTGAGGCCTTAACTCTCTTTGGACCCTGTGAAATAGTTTCAGGATCAGCAGCAGGGTTGCTAAATACAAATGTATGTGAGTCAGGTACCCTGTAATATCTGTCAGGCTTACTAGGAGCAGGAGGTAAGGAGTCAGGGGTCAAGCTTGACTCCGAAAACACATCATCCACAATGTCTAAAACGGGGGAATGGCTAAAGGCCTGTGTTGAGGGAGAAGGAGGAAATCCCTGAGCCTCTTTTTTTGATTCTGAGAAATCTTGACTCTCCCAGTGAAAATGCTCCCTCAAAGTATGCAAGGCTTCTCCAAAAGAATAATCCTCTGGAGGAGATGCAGATGGTATAGACTCCTCTGCATCAGAATCCTCATAGGGAGGTATAGATAATTCCTGATCAGAAGAGGAATCAGAAGAAATAGAAACCTGATCTGAAGATTCATAATCAGTGTCTTGCCTAAGCCTCTTATCTGGAGGGAGATGGGTACCCCTAATCAAGGTAATAAGGTCTTCAGCCATTTTGATCATCTGTTTTTTAGGCATAGAGGCCTGTGTATGTGGCTCATACGTCAGTTTCTTAGACTTAGAAGTTGCTTTTGTCTTTGGTTTTGCAGCTGTCGTCGGTTTGATATACAAATGTTGAGGTCTGAATACACCCTCAGAAGCCAGTGCCTGCTCAGCGGCACCGGACCCATCCGAGGGAGATACATCTGTCAGTCCAACACCTTGAGTATCTTGCGGCATGCCAGATCCCACATGGGTGTCGGTAGAGGCCTGCAACTCAAAAGTAGCGGGTATCAGGGGCTGCGAAAGCGCCTAAGTACCGGCAAACCGGCAACTGGCTTAGAAGAAGCTTTGTCGTCGGTTTTGGATCTCGACTACCTTCCTCTGTCCTTTTCTTTGCATTTTTTGTGTACTCCCGTAGTCGGATTGCTATCCAATGACATTTCTGAGTAATGAAATCTGTTTCCAAAATACTTAGAGGCAAAGATATACCGACGCTTAGTAGTGCGTTGGTTAAATCTAGCACAAAACCGACAGCCAGGCACATTGTGATCAGGGCCTAGGCAAGGAATACAGTATAAATGGAAATCCTTATGAAGTATTTGCTTCCCACAAGTAATACAATTATTAACTTTTTCTGACATCGGTATGGAGCAAGAAAAAAGTTTCCCCAATGGGGTACTTAGCTTTAGTGAAGACTTCGGTTCTGAAACTCAAACTCGAATATTTCAGTAGTTGGCCGACCGGCACTTGCGAAATGCTTCTGCTTCAGGCACCGCGTGGCAAGAAAGACTAAAGAAAATGGCGTTGGCTGCATGTTTTATACCCCTGAAGACCTGACGTCATGGAAGAGGAGACAGCAACCAACGCAGGACCCAAGACTTTGGAATTCAGGCCGACTGAGGGCAACCTGCCAACAGATTACCCAAATGTAATGACTGCAACAGTGAAATATGAAGAACATCTTTAGGTTTCAGTTTCAAAGAGGAACCTTCAGATGCATGTTTATGCTTCTTAACAGTCGGTGCCCAGGGAGATGTCGGCATCGAATGGGAAGATTTTAATCCAGAGTCCGGAAGACACTGGTCAGTTTTAGACAAGGCTTTTTTCGAATGGGGCTTTAAGAAAGGGTTTGTTTTTCCTCACTGCCAGAGTTCTGTTGCTGAAACCCTGGCAGATTATACAGTCAACAGTCAAGTGGGGAACACCCAAGCAATACACACATTTATGATTAGTTTGGCATTTTTCTGCCACACCCTGTATACTGTTTGAAGCCCATAGTGGAGCTTTTAGGTTTTTCCACCATCGTCCTGAATAAAAAGGGCAGGAGAGGCAGAGAGAAAGAAAAGAATGAAGAAAGAAGAGAAAAAAATTCAGTCACACCACAAGAAGAAATCTACCAGCGATGGTAGAAAGATTACCAACGGTAAAGATAGAGAGGGGGGAAGGGAAAAAATAACAATGGTAAAGGGAAACCACACAATCACTAAGGGTAGACCAAGATTTTTTAAAATTAGAGAATAGTGAGTTTTCAGAGAACTAGTAAGGAAAGAGAGTAAATAAAAAGTTTTACTTAGCTACGAGAGAGAGCTGGCTGACACATCATGTCATAACAGCGGCAAACAAGATCTGAGGTAATGTGGAGAGGGGCATTGCGGGTAAACTAGCAGATCGAGAGATTTTTGTAAGTTATACATTGGCCAGATCAGTTCCAAGAAACAGAATCGTATACCCACAAGTCAAGAATAGATGAAGACTGACGTCACAGCACTTGTTTACAGGTCAAGCCACAGGCTTTAATCTAGGAATTCATCCTTGTAAAAAATAAGAAAATACCTTAATTCTATATATAATATTACCAATGCACTTTTACACCACAGCCCCATTCCAGCAGCCCAGAATCACAGCATATTAACATTAAACTTGCTTTTGCCCAGCCTTTCTTCTCTTGTTATACTGTAAAGCTTACATTTCTTACAAATAAAAAAGTGCTTGCTTGCTTACTTTAATATCTGCAACATATACAACATTCACTGAACAGACTCTCACTACATGAAAATACCCTTGACTACACACTACTACACATAACTGCTTTACTACATATAGTTTGCAGTTTATATTATTAAATGATTTATACAAATACTAGTAAGAACAAACAGTTTTACTTACAGTTACTTTTTTAGGAGTTTAATATCCTTTTACACATTAACGGCAAAGTGGTACATGCTTTACAGTCCCTCCACAAGTTTAGCCAAGTCAACAGTGCTGTCTTTCAGCCACTTTTTCTTGCAAAGCTGTATTTCACAAATTTGACCGACGGTTTACAGTCTCCCACTTATTCACTAAATTATGTGCTGCTGGTCTTCTTCCAGTTCATCTCTATTTTGCAACACAAGACTCTGGTTCAAATCCAAAGTACTCTCGATTGTTCTAGTCCGCTCCTTTGCTTTTTTTCTGTCTCTCAAGCGTTCTCCGTTAAAACACTGGGAAAGGTTTCACTAGCAAAGTCTCTTTATGAAATTTACTGTCAAAAGAATGAGAAGCAGAGACACCTTCTGCTTGCTCTCCCACCTTTTGTTGGATAAAGTTTTGTTTTTATTTCCTCCTTAGTGTGTTCTGGATAAGAAAAGGTCTTTGATCCTCGAGGAAAAAAATACTCTGAAGACAGCTGGGTACAGCACCTTGAATATCACACATGCATCTCAACATTCCTTGATTGCTGGGACAAATTTGCTTTTCTTCTGCCTGGTGTACCATGAATAATCATTTTCTACAAACACTCTGCTATCTCCAATTATAAATACTTTTTCCTTCTGTCACAGTTTTGTCAGAGCAACTCTTTCTGCCGGTATGATTGCATCTTTTCTTATACAGATGTTGGCTGCATTCTCATGGTCAGGTTTGGAGCACAGAGTAAATGTGCTCTTTCAATTAATAAATCCTGCTGTAGAACACCAGTCCATTTGCTTAACTGGGCTTCATTAAAATAAATACAGTCTGTTTCTTCCAGTTCCCCTGGTACAACAGAAAATTTCATTTTTTTTCTTCTTCCTCTGTTCTGTACTTACATATTTTTTGAAAGAGCTTTTCTTGAGAAGCCTCGCACTTGGCGAGATTTTTGTTCATTTCAACCTGTGACTTCAGCCATTTTATTGGTTCACCTTAACAGCTAGTTAAATTGCCTTTTATTTTTTCTAGGCTTTTATTTGAGTTGATCCATTCAATTCAATGTTTCATTTATTTTAATCACCTTCGAGTACACTTGACTTATTTTTTTTCCTTTAAATTACTACAATCCATGTCTTGAACCAAAGTGAATCATGAACTGCTTTTTGCTAAACAGCTACAGAATCCTTCGTAGGCAGGCTTTTCTCTTCACTTTTTCTGGATTATTTTCTTTCAGGTTTCCCAAATTTCTTCTTTGCTGGCATCCAGGCAGTGTACTTACTAGCTAGTAACCAAAGTGTACCTCCAAAACAGTTTTAATGGCACTCCTTTATCTTAGTACCCGTTTTCTCACTGGGAGAGTTACAGTCAGGCTGTTGATCAGTGTGCAGCCATCTTGGAAGTCAACTTGCAAAAGGGCTTTATACAAGATTCTCTCTTAAAGCATGTTCATCTTGAATGTGAAGTGAGTAAAATCAAATTTAGATGTGTACCAGTATTTGGAAAGATTGAAGCAACAGTAAATTCTAAAAAGTTAAGGGGGCTGTTTTTCAAACTAAAAATGACAAGAAGCCAATAATGTCTCAGATAATATTGGGAAATATGAAAATAAAGCCTTCATACATAATGGTTAAGAAAATTAACTATCAAGACACAAAACCAGCCTTCAGATCCTTTTGGAACACTGTAAACATATAGTTCAGTAAGGAAAGGCTATATGCAGAGAGGACTCTCCAGACTTCAATCAAAAATGAAATGGTTACAGGAGGTAATCAAGCAAGCCTCATAAAATACAGTTGCAGAGAACAGTTCTACTGAAAATTGTTGAAAAATGGAATTTAGATGCGAAGCTAAATAACAGCAGCACTCAGTATATTTCTGAGATAGGAACTAGGACATGGAAGTAAAATAATAAGGTTTTTACAACATACATCTCCAAGACCACATAAGAGAGATGCTATGGAAGAAACAATAAAATAAAACTACAGCTTCCACAAGTTAAATTTAGCTTGCCATCTATCATGGAACATATCAATGGAGGTGCTGTAAAAAAAACAAGAAAGTGCATGAGGCTAATTGGAAGAGTCCTGTGCCTAGGTCCTGCTGCAGATGTGTAGAATGGCAAACAAGTATCAGCTGAACTGATGGGATGTTTTCAGCATTCACTAATGAAATTTCCTCTTCTGATATCCCCAGTTTGAAATTTCTCCTTTTCCAGCATCTGGGCATCTCTAGTCCATTCACACTAGCACATGCTGCATTAGGAAGAAATATCTATCCTCTGTACTAATCAACTATTGACCATGGAGTAAGCACAACAAACAAGACAAAAAAATGGCATACTTAACTGCCCTACAAAACAAACAAAAATCCATCCACAACTAAAAGCGGTAAAACCTTACAGAAAAAGTGACTGCAGGACAGTAAGAAACACTCAGTGCAGAAAGTATTCTCAGAGAGATCAACTGACATGGTGAGTATGCATTTGTTGTATCTAACTTGGATAGCCTTTTGCAGTGGACTTCTAATAGAAAGAATCTCAAGCAGAGAAAAATTAAAACTTTCTAAGGAGTACAAGAGGAAGAAAGGAAGGCTGCAAGAGAAAGGTTCGGATAAGAATCCTGAAGCAATGAAATACAAAAGGAACTCTGACTCTTGAAATTATGGATCAAGCAATAACGCCCAGTGAAAACATAAACCAGTGACCAAATGTCATGGTACACATGTCCACAATGCAGAAAGTTTGTGAAGAATGAAATGGATGCAAACAGATCCCTGATGGAGTAGTATTTGACAGCTCTTTGCAATAGCTGATTTTCTGCCTGAAGGAATATGCACTGCAGTAACAGTGGCAGGTGAATCTACACTCTTGGGTGTTTAGCATGAGGTTGACAACTGTTAAAGCAATAGACATACAGGATCTATATGGTGTGGAAGCAGGGAACAAAGCCCTCTTCATGGCTGCCTAGATGACAACCATTACCAGGACCCTCCAGCACAAGACAACCAGCTGACCATAGAGTGGGTCACTGTAAAACTAAACTCCTCTGGAAAGAGCATCCCTCACAGACCAACACAAATCTGATGAAGTGGATCAGGGGAATGAATGGGTAGACCATGGACAACTGCTTTACGGACAACAGGTAGAAGGGCAAAAAGCACAGAGGAAAAAAAGAACCCATAGCTCCTTTAACAAAGCAATCATTTGCATAATGACATGCTAAAGCAAGCTGAAAATGTTCATTTGAGGAAACATATGATCATGATATTTACATCAGACGATTGGCTTTTCTATTTCAAAGGGATGAAAAGGGCAAACTAAGCAGAGGTATGAAGGTCTTATAAGCAACCTCCGAAAACTATGACTTAAAAGTTTAACAAGTTTGTCTGAAAACCTGGCCAGTCAATGGAATGGGATTAGGAAACAGGTTGCATGACTCTTCTCATGAATAATTTCCTACTTACTGCACTACTTTACAGACCACGTAGGCGTCACCTAGACCTACATACAATTATCAGCAAGTCATGGGGAGGTGGTATACTGCCTAGGGAAAATTTAGCAGGGATATTAGTAAAACTTATTACTCTTCTGTGAAAGAGTACAATGGAGTATTTACTATCCTTCATAACTACTACTAAATGAGGCAGATGGGACCCTGGTTTATAGTCTTATACAAAAGAGAGCACTTCAAGTATGTAGCATTTCATTATGTCATGCTACAGTGTCAGTAACGGAATGTGCTTCAGATTGCCAGCCATGAGGACAGAAGTAACAGATGTTCATTATACTGATCGCTGCTTCAGTAGCCTTAGCTATATGGGTTATATCCTACAAAGGATACAACATTTGACCAACTTCCAAAGCTTTTGGGCACATTCCATAAGCTCATACCATTAGGTAGCTTGAGCTGTGCTGTCTAAAAATGCAGGTTTGACTGCCAAATTCTTCACAGCTTTTCTGCCGTTGAACAGAGTGCTCCTCTGTGGGCTTTAGAGGATCAACAGCCAGCTTGTGCTGTTCCTTTGCAGGGCAGAAAAGCTCCTTTTGGGGAAAAACCCTTTGCATAAAAAATATTGTTTAAATACACTTTCCTGCTTAGGAATGTTACTCTTTACTTAGGACTTTGAGTTTTAATTGACTGTCAGGAGACTGAACCATACTTTTAAACCGGAGCTTTCAGTTAAAAGTTGTTTAAAGTAGTTGAAAACCATTTTTTGCATTTAGGGCTGGGAAAGTGAATTAAAGTATTGAGTTTTTGTGATAAAAGGTGACTTTTAACAGCTTAAAATTTTTACCGGCTTATGCTGCTTATTTTCTCTGAGAAAGGGACACTATTTTTGGCTTGGTTGTGGAAAAACTACTAGTCCTATAGTAAGGTCCTTCTTGCAGTCATAAAAAGAAAAATTTCAGCAAACATCCTTTGCCACCACAACAGGCCAGCAATATGCCCTGGCCACAGGTGGGTGACTTTGCTGTAGCCAAAGTTGACTCCTCGGAACATTCATCTTTTACGCCGGATCCCTCTGGTGTAGCACCTAAACGTCAATATGGACTGGGGGGTTATCCATATCCTCTGTGGCTGCTGGGGTCTCCTAAGTGGTAAGGGAGAAACACTCCTGCTGGTTCTGGTAGAGGGAACAGGGTAGGGCTCCTTGATTAGCCAGAATGTTGTGCCCATCCCTAGAGAAACTGCTACTACCACAAACAACACTGCTGACCCCATTTTCCTGTCAAAAAGAGAAACAACTAAACATGTATCTAATCCTTTTTCAAGCACCACTGTGTGATCTGCTGTTTTCCACAAGTGATTCAATAATTTGAGTGTTCTCACAAGCACAGAACCCTCCATCTCCTCAAAGAAACTTGAGTAGGCTTAAGCCACATTATTCCTCTCCTCATCCATACCAGCCCCAACAGGTACCTGAGCTGATTGCAGAATTCAGGTTGCCTGGGTTGTAGTCACTTTATTCTTCAACATCAGTGGAGCTGTACTACTATCAGAACAAGAACTAGAAAAGTTCCAACTCCATTCTTTACATACAATTGTATAAAACAAGATGCAATAAAAATACAATCACATTTTGGTACTTGTAAGTGCCTTTGGGGGTAGGCAAAAACTGCTATACACTGGCAGGAAATTGCTTACCAGGAAAGTCCTCTTTGAGGTTGGGAAATTTTACATTTGTATATAAAACAGGAGCTACTGTTGCCATTTCTCCAAGAGCCTCTTCCTTTTCCCACTTCAAAGTGCTTCTTTGGGCACTAGACATAGTGTCTGATTCACCGTCTACAACGGGAGCAGGTGCTGTCCATGTGTTATTTGGGTCATTAACCAATGGACTGAAAGCTGGATTCTTTTCCCTGTTAATAAAGCATACAACATTTTCATCACAAATAAGTAACATTATATTTCAATACACAAAGAAAAAAGTGTACAATCTTAGCACAAAAAAAATCATGTTGTTTAAACACAATGTACCCAATAATTCTTTCAGTTAAAAATTCTCAGTGACCTTTCATTCGTCTACTACTTAACTGTAGGTTTATAGGTAAGTACTAGGCAATCGGTCTGCAGAACATTACAAGCCTACCCAAAAAACTCTATTCAGAATTTCCCTCTAGCTTAAAGAAGGGCAAGAAAAGGCAGAAGGGGAGAGAATCTGAGGCTGCCCATCCAATTACCTAGGTTTACCTTGAAGATGGCAAGGGTTCTACTCTGCTTGACATGTCCTGGAAGTTTGTTCCAGAGGTGAAGGATACACTGTACTGAAAAGTTTATACCAGAGGTTAAGGATATGCTTGGATATTAATCTATTATGCCAATGTGTCATTTATCCAGATCAGGGTTAAGGGAAGCAGAAGTCTATCCTAGAACTGATTGGAGTACCAGGTATAGAAGCCCATTTTGAATGGCAGTCAGTGCATTATAGAATGTACACAATGACTCATCTCATACACTCTCTCACATGACACACACGAGATATGCAGGAAAGCCTACTCACCTGCTGCATGTCCTTCGGCACTGGAAGGAAACTACAGCAGCCATGAAAACCTACACGAACACATGGAAGAGTTATAGAATCCACAAAGAAGGCACTCACCCCAGCTGAGAACAGAATTGGAGAACCAAGAACTTTGACTTCCCTTTTTTCAGATATATCCACAAATACTACCAGCCCAGAATACAGAAGCAAACTGTACATCTAGTTTGCCAGTAGCCCATAAGTACATAAAGACTTGTGAGCTAGAAGACTTTGGGGATGAGTGGTTATGATAAGTTTCTATACCCTCCTGGAAAACACTGGGTCAAAATGCTGTCTGATTCCTTGTGATAGGAGGGTTGACATAAAATAAGCATTTATTTAACAGAAGTGTCTGCCTGCTAGGGCTTCTGCCTCTAACAATGCGCAAATACCATTCATTAAACTAACACCACTGTTTAAAGAGATATGGGAATAAAGGCTAATCTCCATGAAAAGAGAGACTAGAAAACCATCCACTTTTTATTAGGAGGCTGATCATTAACTAATGGC
The DNA here is from genome assembly GCF_019279795.1 of Protopterus annectens. Lineage (NCBI taxonomy): Eukaryota > Metazoa > Chordata > Ceratodontiformes > Protopteridae > Protopterus > Protopterus annectens. Next base: position 443,193,552 of record NC_056732.1, on the reverse strand, counting down.
ACATCTAAGTTACCTCAGTTACACTTTTTTACTTCAGAGAGGAATATTGAGGAAGTACTCATCACAAGTAACTACCACAGCTGTGAAAGTATGACAATTTATTAGGAGCTTCAGAGAAACTTACAGCTGAAATACATCGGCTGGATGGAAGGGTGATGAAGGCAGTGAGTGCTTAATAGACTGGACTGCTCTCTATAGGGGGAAAGGGAAGCAGCTACCTTAGTTGAAAAAGTTTAAATATCTTGGAGCCTTGTTCACAAATGAAGGTACATGGGATCAGAGACTTACGAATGAATGGGTACAGCAGTGGTAATAATACAGGTGTTATACCAGACTATGGTGGTAAGTGAAGGAGATCTGTCCTAGGATGAAGGTCTCAATTTACCAGTTAATCAATAATCCCCATCCTCACCTCCATTCATGAATTCTGAGTAGTGACCAAAAGAATAAGATAATGAATACAAGTAAAAAAGAAAAAAAAAAAAAACCAAAAAACAAAAATAAATAAAATGAAAAAAGATCAGGAATACAAGCTGTGGAACTGTGGTTCCTTTATAGGGTCCTTAACTCACTCTTTAAGAGGGAGATCAGCTATCTGGAAAGATCTTGGAGTAGAGATACTTCTCAGAACTGACAGGAGCCAGGAAAGGTGGTTTGGGTGCATAGTGAGGATGCTGACTGAGTTTTTCTCATGGGAAATGTAACAGGTACAGCCCACCAGGAGAAGGTGCCCCCGAGGAGGAAATTGAACAAGTTAGTGTGAATATCTCTCTTAACTGGCCTTGGAATGACTTAATAGCTTCCTGGAAGAACTGGAAATTGAAGATGGGGATATGTTCATAGGTAGGTACTAGGCTATCTGCCCGAGGGCATTTATAAGCCTAGCCAGAGTGTGTCAGCTTTCGCCGCCCCATTGATTAATTAACTGATCCTCTGTCAAGCAGAGCCAATGAAGTGATCCCAGGAGTGTATTTTCTGTTACCCATCCACTCGTCAAGGTTTCTCTTGAAGAGTGTTAGTGAGGAGGCTCTGCCTAATGTAGTTTGGAATTTTGCTCCAAAGCATGGGGAGTCTCTGTGACAGGAATGTATCCTTCCAGCATGTTCTATTTATTGTTGTGGTGAGGTTTAGCTCACTAGAGCACGTGGCTTGCAGTGACTTAGATCTTTTTAGGTAGAGCATGTCCATTAATTCTGAGTTGGACATGGCTTTGTAAGTCAGGCAGAGATCACCTCTGAGTAAGCGATGTGCCACTAAGTACAGCCGGAGATTTTACAGTCGGGCTGGATAGGACATATGTTTGAGGCCAGTAATCCTCTTGGTGAGGTACTTTTGTGGTCTTTCCAGCTGTTGGAAGTGTCTTGTGATGTACATCCCAAATGGGGTACTGTACTCTATGATGGGTCTGATGAGTGACGAGTAGAGGGGCACTATAACTTCTTTATTTCTAGATGCGAACCCTTTAGTAATTAGATGGGTCACATAGAAGGATTTCCTAACTACTTTGGCAATATGATTGTCAAAGGAAAGATTACTATCTACCTGGGTCCCCAGATCTGTTAGTACCTCTTCTGTATTAAGGGGGCTGCCACCTATGTGGTAATTTGTGGGTGTTTTGTTTTTCACAAACGGGATGACTATGCATTTTTTGGCATTTAGCTTGAGGCCATGACTTTGACACCAGGTGTCCTTCTCAGTAAGGCCCTTTTGGAGGATGTCCATGTCAGCTGGAGAGTCAATTATGGCTCCCAGTTTGCAGTCATCGGCGAACTTGGTTAGCCATAGTCCTCCTGTGCTTGCCTGTAGTTCTGAGAAGTATATGCCGAACAGAAGGGGTCCCAGGACCGAGCCTTGATGGACATCACTTGTGATTGGTTTAGAGTCGGAGCTGGAGCCCGCTATTCTTACCGTGTGAGTTCTGTCTGTAAGCCAGTTGGCAACCCATCTTGTGACGTAGGGGTTTATGTTCAGGCTGGTGAGTTTTTCTGTAATACCCGAGTGGGGAATGGTGTCAAAAGCCTTGGCGAGGTCAATGTAGGTTGTGTGAACCACCTTTCCCTCGTCTATGGCCTTAGTGACTGCCTCAAAGAAGTCAACCAGGTTTAGTAGGCATGATCTGCTCTTAACAAAGCCGAACTAGGTCGGGTCAAGTGTTTGGAGGTTCCCAATGTCTTTGTTAATGAGTTCCATAATGATGCGCTCCATAGCCTTGCAGACCAGGCTAGTCAGGCTTATGGGACGATAGTTACCAGTGTCAGTTGTGGCCCCTCCTTTGTGGAGAGGAATAATTGTTGCTGTGCACCATTCTATGGGCATGCAGCCTGTGGAGCGGCTGAGGTTGAACAGTGTGTTTAGGTGGGGGGGGGGTTAGTTCGTTCTGTAGTTCGTGCAAGGCGCAGCCTGGGACACCATCTGGCCCCATTGACGCTGTGCTTTTGGCTTTTGAAAGGGCTGTTTTCACCTGTGCATCTGTGATTTTCGGGACACTACACTTTTCTGGTATTGTTGTGGGCCCTTTTGGGGGTGAGAGAGGGGAGAAGTTTGCACTGAATCTATCTGCCAGGATGTTGGCAATATCAGTAGGTTCAGTATATTTTGTGCTATTTTGCACTAATTCAGTGCATATCTGTGAGTTGCCACTTAGATTGTTAACATAGCTAAAGGTAGCTTTGTGGTTATCTTTTGAAACCTTGGCTATTTTTCTTTCGAAGTTATCCTTGGATGATTTTATGAGGGACCTTAATTTCTTACTGATACTGATCAGGGATGTCTTTCCTTCTTGGGATTTGCTTTTTTTCTGAACTAGTTTCCTCCTTCTATTTTATAGCCTGTTTATGACAGGGGTCCACCAAACTGGTTTCCTTCTCTTAGAGGAGTGAGTCTTGGTTTTGCTAGGGATGGCACAATCCATGCATCCTTGTAGGTGCTCATAGAGTGCATTTGTAAAGATTTCTGCATCTTGGGCAGCGTTATCCTTTAGCATGGGGCTGTGAAACTTACCACCTCTGTCTTAAGTAAGGTAAAGTTTGCTTTAGAAAAGTTTTTTACTGTGGTTTCCTTAGTTGGGGGTGGTGGTGGGGTGTGGACATCCAGAGTGATTAGTTTATGGTCTGATCTAACCAGTGACGGGTTGACCTCCAGTGTGGAACACCTGTCGCCCATGTTGGTGATGTCCAGGTCCAATATGTTTTCACCTTGTGTAGGGGAGTTTACCAGCTGATCCAGGGCATTTGAGTTGATGAATTCCAGGAAGCGCTGGGCGTGGGAGTTTGTACTTGAGTAGTTTTCCCAGTTAATGGTAGGGTAATTAAAATCGCTCAATATCAGGGTGTTCAGTAGGACCTTCATGTTTTCCAATGTCTCCAGAAAGGTGAAATGGTGGTCCTGGGTCATGGAGGGTGATCTGTAGCAGGCCACAATTTGCATTGCAGATCTGCCCGATGTTAGTTGCACATGGATGATCTGAGATATCATGCAGCGCCACTAACCTGGAGGTGTAGGTATCCTTGATGAATAAGGATACACCCCCTCCTTTTGTGTTTCGGTCCGTGTTCTGTGGCCGCAACGTGTGGTATGAATCGTAGCCCGGTAATGCTGGGGTGCTCTCTGGAGCCTTGAACCAGGTTTCAGTTACTGCACAGATGTCGACATTCTCCATACTGAGGAGTGCTTCGAGCGTGTGCATTTTGAGATTTAAACTCCTGGCATTGAGTAGCATAACCCTCGTTTTTTTGTTAATTGTGCAGTTTATGGAGGTGGGTTTGACTACTGAGCCTTGCCTAAAAGAGGCACTATGGGGGCAGCAAGAGCCTTGGCCAGTATTCAAAAGCCTAGGAGTGATAGGTGCAAGCCATCTCTTGCAAAGCAATGTGGCTTGTCGAGCATGTCGTCCCAGGCTGACAGACACTGGATCCCCTTTGAATGACACCAGAAGCTTAGCCAATTCTTGAAATTGATCATTTTTTTTTCTTTATACTGAGGTATCATTCTTGGTGAGGGCAGGATGCTACTCTGGGTCAGGGTCATACCAGCCTGGACTACACGATCTGAGAGCTCTTCCATGTCTCTTTTCATGTAGTCCAGGGAGGTACGTCTCAGGTCATTCACACCAACATGAACAATGACAGAGTCATATTTGTACTTGTTCTAGAGTGATCTGAGTGCTTGAGTTATGTGGCGGATTCTGGCACCTGACAGGCAACTAACAGTAACCTCCTGCTTGTCCAGTCTAGTGAGTGGGACGTCAGTGTGCCTGACTGCAGAGTCACCTATTACTAATGTGTTAGGTATGTTATTTCGCCTTAAGGGCTGTGATTGTGCGGCACACTAATTAAGTGTTTTATGTGTTGCCTGGTTTGTGACGGGAGGTGCAGGTTGGTTGGGTGTCTGTTTTGGAGGTATCTGATGCTTTTGCAGGTTTTTATTTAGAGCCTCCGAGTATGATTTTGTGTATTTATGTGTATTTTTTGCCAGTGCTGTTTTAGTAGATCTATGTGTGGCTGGAGGTGTGGTGCATTCTCCTCTTGACTGTCTGTTCCAGTCTTGGGTGAAGACAGCTTAGCCTCCAGTGTGGCTGTATAATTGCATCTCTCACATATGTTAGGTGTTTTGTGATAGAAGGAGAGGGTTTGTCTGTGTACATGAGGCAGTAGTTGTAACATTGCCTCAAGACACCCAGATTCACCAGCTGGACTAGTGAGTACTCCTGAAATTGCCCTTTGGTCATGCCTGAATAGTAGGGTGAGCTGCTTAGTCGCTTGGCTGGTAAGGGGTGAATAAAGAGCCTTGCCCTGCTGGGCAATCAAGTGTCAGGGTATATTAGTGTTTGCTATTAGGACTGAGCAAGTGCTGGGCTGTAGGATGCTTTTTGAGTGCTTAGGTTGAGAGTTAGACTAGTTTCAAGGGTAAAACTGAAGAGGAAACTTAGTGGAGCCGGGAATAATTTAACCGTAGCTAACTGGCGCTGCCCGGCACATAAAACCGTGCAAACGCAGTTTTTATAGTAGGGAAATGAAAGAGATAGAAATTAGCCCAAAATGGCCAATAAACTGCTAACTTCTGGGCTGGAACCACTCCTGCAGGGACAGATAAGCTGCTCAAAGCTCCCCTCTCTTACAGGTGAACAGAGAAACTTCCTTCTATCCAAGTAAGGTATGGGCAACTCAGAAACTAGTATCACAGTCCAAAATTCAGCACTAGTCTGAAAATTGGACTATACTAGCTTAGAAAGGCGGGAAAGAAGGATTTTTTGTTTGTTTTTTTTTTTTTTTTGAAAGGATAAGGCAAAAACAGTAAAAATTTCACTTAAAACAGCTTTAAACAACTACAAACGACCAGAAAAGGCTATCAACACTTTAGTATGTAGCCTATAACAGTTAAACAAATTATTTAAACAAAAAACAACTTTTTAAAAGTGCAGGCAGTCAAATAAGTACAATATGTAAAAAAAAAAAAACTTTTAAATCTCAATAAACGCTGGAAAAATCTGAGTTTAGGCGGAAAACAGTTAAGTACAGCAAGAAAGTACAGAAAACTGATACTTAATCACTCCAAAGTCTCTCTTCTAAGCTAGAAGGCTTGTAGCAGTTTACGACTTTCTAGTGCTACCCAGTAGGTTAGTTACAGGAAAAATGGGAAACAAGCACAGGTGTGGTCCTTTTAACCAGAAAGTTGAAAGAGATGGACAAACTGTCCAAATGGTCAATAAACTACAATTTCTGGGCCAAGAATAGGGAAGTCTGGTATGTGCTACTCAGTCTCCTATCAGTAGGATCCTCATCAGGACAAGCAGTTTAAACAAATCAATGGCTGGTACCCAAGCTTAGCAAATAAATTCACTAATATAACAGTTTTAATTCTCATTCACCCAGTACCATGTCTTGTGAAGCTAGTGCCTATCACAGCAATCAGAGGTAGCAAGGTACTAAACAATCATGGATAGGACACAAGCCCAGTGAAGAACAACTACTTGCCCAGGGGAAATCTGAAGCATCATCAGTTCAACCTATCTATGTCTTTGGGATGCAGAAATAAACAAATAAAGAAGGAAAGAAAGAAAAATAGGACACACTGTTAATTTACAAGCAGGAAGGACCTGCAAACATTGCAGTGAAGAGCTGTGAGTATGCAGTACTAAAAACTGCATTGCTGACCTGGCTAATGAGAAATGTAACTGTTGTTTTTCTGAGAACTGTCTAAAATTCGCTCGTTACTACAAACGGACTTTGATGGAGCTTTTCTCCCTGGGCCTCTGCTGAAAATGGGCTCTGCCCAGTTGAACTTTCTTGGTCAACAAAAATAAATAAAAAAATAAATAAATAAATAAAATCATTAAGTTACAGCTCATCTGTTTTGTGTTTCAGACGGTGTTGCCATTTGTTTAAACAGAAAATAAATATCACTATTATACTCATATGTGTTGTCACCTGTAAAGAGGGTTTCCCTAAATAAGTAAGACAGAGATGGGGGAAGGGAGAGGATAAAGTATATCATGGGAAAGAGGGGTTCTGGGACATGCCCCCTAACCAAACACTGAATTTTACTGTTTTGCAGCTACAGGCAAAATCAACTAGTTGTGATCAACTGCTTAGTTTGTTAGAGAGCTAGAAGGCAGGACTTTGAAAGTGAAATATATTTCCAATATCAAACAATTTGTGAGGAGGTGATAGATCAGTATGTATGTATGTATACCTTTAAGAAACTTTCCATGGGTTTGCATACATGTACAAATACTGAGCACATGCGAGCCAGACTGCCATTTTGTAGAGAGCTATTGAGATGTAGGCATGCATGTATGTGATGGTCTGCCAGTGAGTCAGTTTGTTTATGTTTTATGTTGCTATCCATCCTGATGTGTTTCTATATAATAAAGCATATAAACGAACTACCCTGCCTGTTCATCTTGAATCATAACATATGATAAGTGACAGAAGCCATATGTAATGGCAAATGCTGAGGTTTCTTCCTTTGGATTCCTCCAGTTTAGCAAAATTCTTCATCTTCTATTGTTCTCACATTTGGGGAAGTTCTTTATGCATAGCTATATTGGGCTCAAAGGTCTGCTCAGCCAACACACTACATTTAGCCCAACCACCCATACAGTGAGTATAACCTCTTAACAGACACAAATATGCAAAAATAAGAAAATTATCTGGCTCATCTGCAAGAAAATCCAACTGCACTCATACATACATACAAATATTTTAGGCACCGGCAACAATGCCCTTCTACCTTGCCAACATACCAAAACAGTCATTCCCATAACAAGTGTCCAGGCTGCTCTTAAAAAATATCTAAACTAGTGCTTGCTTTATTTGGTTGTCTATTCCATGGCTCAGCTAATCTCTCAGAGAACCAATCAGCATACCTTTCATTCCTACAGAATCTTCTACATATGTTGTTTTATGATTCTCTACTTCTTTTTGATAACCCCAAACATTCCCAGAGGCAGTTATCTCTAAATGATTTAAATATGAGACTACGGTCTCCTCTTAAATATCTATATGAAACACTGCACAAGTTCAGATATTTTGGTCTTTCATAATAACTATTTTCACATCTGTGGATGCCCCTGATATACTTCTGCTGTACTCTTTCCAAGCTTGTTTTCCTATAAAGTGTCTACACTATTATTTAATACTCTACTTTGGGTCTAATGTAACTTACGATAATTTCATGACTCCTATAAAGCTTTTTATATAACCTATAATTCTACAATTATCATTAACTGAATGGTTGCTATGATTACAAACACTCAAGGCTGGATATACCCATACACCTCGGTCCTTAAATGAATCTGCAGTTTCAATCACTGTCAGCTATATTAAAATATTCACCTTTCAATCTATGTCTCCCAAATCACACATGCTTAATTTATAATGCATTTATCAGCATATTAATCTCATGCCCCGAAGTGGTCAAATTTTATAAGTTCTTTTGCAAATATACCCTCTCTGTAACACATGCAATCTGTTTACCCACTGCAACCTATCTGCATACAGACTGTAAAACACTTCGGATGAAAACGATCTTAAAGGTACAACCTAAAAAAAGTATGGGCCTAGGACAGAGCCCTTTGGGACACCATGATAGCAACCTAGAATTTCACCTGTCTGATCTATGACACTTGCAATGTCCTATTTATAAAGTTATTCAGCTATCCATCTTCCAAGATAACAATACCTAGCTATTCTAATTTATTTAGCAGTATTTTGTGTTATAATTGTTACTACACTACTAAGGAACATCATATTACAAGTCTGTATAGTTTTACTTTCAACATATGTATGCTGATATATGGTTTTAAGTCCCAACCAAAGATCATCCAGACACAGAAGGATGGTGGGAGGGTAACAAGTTAACACTGCAGTGAAGACCTCTTAACCATCCACGGTTTTCAGAAACTTCTCCGATTCCAACTCAAATTTTATCTCTGTTCCTTTTACACCCACCTAAAAGTTGTGACTTTTGGTGAAATATACTTACTAAATAATTATAATAATTAAGCGTTATAGACGTCATTTACTTCAAAAAATGTCTATTCATTCATGTTCTTTTATTCTGTCAATGTCTCAAGTTAGTAATACAAATATTTTAAAAGCATCCCTTATTATTTCTGGATTTGTCCCTGATTCTTTAACAGCTATGCAGTGCAGTGTGCCTCCTCAAAAAATCAACTCATATGGTGCATAGAGCATCTACTGCAAAAGTAGTGAAATGAACACCTCCCATGCAATAAAATATGGAGGAAGACCAAAATGTAAAGTCTCTGAAATGGGTGTCCTGAAACACCAAAGTCCTAAACAATATCAGCTTTCTAAAATTATGGTCTGAAAAATGATGTTTGGAATTATGAACCAACAATAAAGTGGCTCTGGCATAAATGTCCATAAATGGAGGCATTCCAGAAGCAAGCAACAGATGCAGCCTATGCCACTGAAATGAGCATTTTCCAATGAAGAGCTCAATATCTAAAGACTAAATGGAATGCAGTTTGGAATCTGCTTGGAAAGGATCTGCTTAGCATCTTTCTGCCCCACTCTGCCTACAGGTGGCAAACAACATTCTATCTCCATGAACTTGTGCACCTGCCTTAGGAAAACTTAAGATGTGTGTGTGTTTTGTTAAGGTATGAAAGAGTTACTTCTTCTCTTCCCTGGATTCAGCCAACTTGTTTAATGACACTATTGAAACTCCCTTTTCTGGTATGTATTTTTCTACCTTGCTAGTCTGATCAACAGGTGTTTAGGGCAGCTACTATCCCTTTCATTCATCTGTTAGACAGTGCAGAGCAACCTGCACCTCTTTATTGGGGGGGGGGGGGGGGGATCCTCTACTGAGTAAGCACTATTCAAGATGAAAGTGGGATGCGAGAGATGGAAATTTCTAGTGCCATCAAACTGGCAGATTAAATGCTGCATCCCTAACCTACCCCCCTGGCAGCTACTGGTATTCTACTGAAGGATAACCCTGGACTCGGGTCCAAGCATGTGCACGCTTACACATACAAGTGCACACATGCTCACATCCTGAGTTACATACAGCTGTGCTGCTTGGTAGGTCAACGTACCTCACATGATCACAGTTTCCCCTTTTACTACCCAGCCTAGTCTTCCCCAGAGGGCAGACCTGTACTAGCTCATAATGCTCCCCCATAGATGTTAATGCCAGTTTTGGTCCCTCATTCCCATCTCTCCTCAGCAGGCACATCCAACATCTGAGATAGTAACAAAATGCAGGTTAGCTTGGGGTAGTCAGGGTTCCATCCCTCTGTGTAATGCAGCCAGACTTTTCTGAAACATCTGGTAGAAAATATGTAATAGTCAACTGATCAAATGAAGGACTTAACAGGACACTTTTTCCACTGGTTTATGCCAGGAAGAAAAGACCGAACTGAACAAAATGGTTTAAAAATATTGACGACACTTTTGGGAGGAATCGTGGACAAGTCTTGAGGACACCAGATACCTGTAAAAGAAAAAATACAATTCCTAAAGATATGGGCCTGCAGCTCAAAGATCCTGTGATCAGAAATAACAGCTGTCAACACATGCTCAGAGGTGCTAAACCAGCTAATCTAGTTAAAAGACAAGACCCATCAATAATGAAATTCATATCTAAAGGAAAAGAATGGTTCTTTCTTGGAAGATAAAGACACAGAATCACTTTAAGCAACAACTTAATTACCTAGTGTTAGTCTACAGTTCTGCCCTCCAGAGGGTTACAAGAAGGTACTTCTGGAATATGTACCACAATCACAGAATAGGAGACCCATATCATACAAGTACCTAAAACAGGTCAAGACCATCTGTTAGCAGACTGTGGAGGAATAACACAACTTTGTTTTTAAGCTGGGAACACACTTTGTTTTAGGAAAATACATCTGAGGAGTGGAAGGGCTCCCTACTGAAATGTCTGGACTTGGAATGCACTACTGAAATGCCAGGATTTGGAATGCAGAATCTTGAAATGCTGAAAAAAAGACTCAAAATACAGGAGAAGAGTGAATGCCAAATATCACTTTTCTCCTTTAAACTTGTTTTCTGCAGGAGGCCAAGCCCCACCTACACCTCAATGTTGGGGGGGGGGGGGGGCAAGCCCTCCCACTCCTTAAACATATATACCAAAGGGAACAGTCCGATAAATGGCACTCTTGGACTTGGTCCACATCTTCTGTCATTCAGTCTCCACATTACAGAGCTTGGCATTCTGAGTCTTGGCAATTCAAACTGAGTTGAAAACTTCACAGTGGTTTTGATCACCACTGAGACTCTTCAGGAGATCAAATGGAAGCAAGGGATTTAAAACTAAGGCCAAGTCCAGAGGCAGAAAAGTACAGTTGTGTACACTTACCATAAATGTAGATGTTCGAGTGTATTCACTGTTGCAGTCATCACACTTGGGTTATCTGCCTGCAGGTAGCCCTCAGTCGGCCTGAATACCAGAGTCTTGGGATTTCTGCTTCGGATGCTGTCGCTTCTTCCATGACGTGAGGTCGTCAGGGGTATAAAACAGGCAGCCGATGCCATTACATCAGTTTTTCTTGCCCAAGATGTCAGGAGCCCCATAAATAGGAAGCTAGTATATGGTGTGGATCACCACCAGTAAAAAGTATATACCACTGCCATAAAAAATGGCCATATAGAGGATAGGTAGAAAGGATAGAGAAAAACAGGGGGCTGGAGGGAAGGAAACCAGGACTGCAACAGTGAATACACTCGAACATCTACATTTATGGTAAGTGTACACAACTGTACTATGTTCTTCGTGTTTCACTGTTGCAGTCATCCCACTTAGGTTGATTCCCAAAGCTGAGGAAGAGTGGAGGCAGTCAAGACGACTTAGGGCTGGCTAGCAGGCCTTGTAAGACGGCTGTAGCAAATACAGCTCTGGATTTAGAAAAAAATAAGTGGTAATGCTTGGTGAAGGTGTCTACAGAACTCCAGGTTGCAGCTTCCAGAATGTCCCTGGTAGGGACTCCCCTGAGGAATGCTGTAGTGGTGGACGTAGCCCTAGTGGAATGTGTTCTGATTTCCTGTGGGGTAGGTTTTCCATGGTGCTTGTAGCAGAAATGGATGCAGTGTGCTATCCATTGGCCTTGCCCTCTGCACCTGTAGCAACGCTGACTAGCAGCTGGTCAGATTTTCTGAAAGGTTTAGTCCTGTTAAGGTAGAACCTGAGCTGTCTGTGCATGTCCAAGGAGTGCAGGATCCTTTCCCCTTTATTCTGAGGATTAGGGAAGAAGGTTGGCAAATGGATGGCTTGGTTTAGAGCCACACTGGAGACCATCTTAGGCATAAAGGAAGGGTTAGTCCTGAGGGAAACCTGTCAGCATGGAAAATAATGAAGGGTTTCACAGCCATTAGTGCCTGTAACTCAGACACTCTTCTAGCTGAGGTTATGGCTAAAAGCAAGGCTGTTTTCCAAGAAAGGAATTTTAACTCTGCTGAAGCCTCAGGTTCAAAAGGGGAAAGCGTGAGTTTTTGCAGTACAAAGTTAAGGTCCCAGGCAGAGGTGGGTGCTCTCCTGGGGGGCCTTAAGTTATTAGCCCCTCCCAGGAACTGTTTGATGAGAGGGTGAGAGAATAAGAGGTGGCTCAGTATTATAATGAGCTGAGATAGCAGAGGCATGAATCTTAATGGAGGAGAAGGACAGGCCTCTGTGGAGTAGCTCTGCTAGGTAATCAAGGATTTGAGGTAAGGAGGGCACAGCTGTGTCCATTCCTTGAGAGTGATTCCAAGAACGATAACTTTTCCACTTTTCAGCATAGGATTTCCTAGTACTAGGCCTTCTAGCGTCAAGAATGATGTTGAGCACTTGTTTGCTGAGGGTTGCTGGTGGAGTATTCAGGGGATAAGCCAATGCTGCAAGGTTTAGGGGTTGCAGCTGTGGATGCAAAATCTTTCCCTCCTGCTGAGACAGCAGGGAAGGTGTCTGATGAAGGTGCCAGGGTGGCACTGTTGTCAGACTGCATAAGAGTGGGTACCAGTGCTAGCGTGGCCAGTCTGGGGCAATAAGAAATGAAATTGGGCTGTCCTGTCTGATCTTGAGTAGTACCTTTGAGAGGAGGGTAAGAGGTGGAAATGCATAAACTGAGAGGTTTTCCCATTTGAAGGATAAGGCATCTACCTTCCAGGCCCTGCTGTGATGGTTCCTGGTGCAAAATTTGCTCAACTGGTGGTTCTCGGGGGAGGCAATGAGTTCCACCTCCGGTGTCCCCACCTCTGGATTAGAAGATTAAAGGAGTTGGGCTCCAATTTCCACTCACGTGGGTCCAGGAGATTTCTGCCCAAGTCATCTGCCAGTGAGTTCTGTTTGCCTGGCAGGAATTGAGCTTGTAGATGCACTTGGTTGCTCAAGGCTGCATTCCACAGGGCCATGGCTAACCTGCAGAGTGGGTAAGAATGGGTCCCCCCTGCTTGTTTATGTACCACATAACTGTGGTGTTGTCTGTTTTTATCAGCAGCTGTCCTGGAAGGATTAGGTATTTGAAGGCTGTCAGAGCATACTGTACAGCTAACATCTCTTTTTAATTGATGTGCAGGTGGATTTGTTCTGAGCTCCACGTGCCCTGAATGCATTTGCCTGCCATGTGAGCCCCCATGCATAGCCTGATGCATCTGTAGTCAGGATTTGGCCAGCGAGGGGTTGAGTGAAAGGCAGTCCCTTGTTGTGGTTGCATGCTTCTGCCCACCAAAGGAACTCTGCCCTTAGATAAGGTATGATAGGAATTACTTTTTCCAGGTCCTGAGAATGTTGGCACCAAAGACTTTTTAAGTATCACTGAAGTTTCCTCATATGCAGTCTTGCATATGGAATTAGCAGAAAGCATGAGGCCATGAACCCTAGGGCTTACAGTATTTTCCCTGCAGATAGCTGGGGTTTTGGTGGCCATTTGTTTGAAGTAGTTGTTCAAATAGACCCGTATTTCTGGAGTGAGAAATGCCATCTGGGAAGTTGTGTTCAAGCTTGCTCCCAGGAATACAATTTTTTGACTGGGCACCAGTTGCGATTTCTTTTTGTTGATGGTGTACCCTAATAAAGACAGGAGTCTTTTTACAAATGCCAGGTGCTGAAGTAGCCATTCCTGACTGTCTGCCTGAATCAGGCAATCGTCCAAGTATGGGAAAATTTGGATATTTCTCTGTCTGCAGTATGCAATGGCTGGAGCCAAGCACTATGTGAATATTCTGGGTGCAGTAGATAAGCCAAAGGGAAGTGCAGAGAACTGATAGTGCATAGAGCCTGCCATGAAGCGTAGATATCTCCTGCAAGACTCTCTTATGGGGATGTGCAGATAGGCTTCTTTTAAGTCTAGGGTGACTAGCCACGCATCCTTGGCTAGCATATGGAGACGCTGTTGCGGGTTTAGCATTTTGAATTTTGAGACCACCAAAAAGGTGTTGAAAATTGATAGATCCAGGACTGGGTGACAAGAGCCCTCTTTTCTGGGTACCAGGAACAGTCTGGAGTAGAAACCCTGTCCCCTTTGTTCTACTGGAACAGGTTGGATGGCCCTGATATTGAGCAGGGAATGTACTTGCTTTTGAACCTCTGCCCATTGGTTTGGAGGAAGGTCTGGAAACTCACTTGGGGTTGGCAGCGAATGGAAGTAGAATCTGTACCCCTGGGATACAATGTTTAGAACCCATCGGTCCTGAGTAATGGACATCCAGTTTTTGGCATGAAAGGCAAGTTTTCCTCCTAGGGGCACAAGTAGTTGGGCAGGGCTGGGAAGGATAACTGAAAAGTCATTGTGAACTTTTTCCATAAGGTGGTGGCTTACCACTCCCTGTTTTTGAGGTGGGAGCACTTCATTGTTTAGATCTCTGCATACCCTGAGACTGTAGTCTTTGTGGTCTGGTTCCCCTGATTTTGGACTAAGAAGGCCTGGAAGGGGCTGGAAAGGACCAGTTTTTAGAAGGCCAATGTCTACTGAATCTAGGTGGCTGCACTTGTAAGAATTCTTTAACAGCTTGCACAGATTTAGCTTTTTCTTCCATCTTTTTAAGAACCTCTTCTGCTTTGGTGCCAAACAAATGGTCCTGATTTAAAGGAGCGTCTAGCAATTTTGATTTGACATGTTCTGGCAAGGTTTGTTCCTTCAGCCAAGCATGCCTTCTCAGTACAGACCTAATGACTGCAGCCTTGCAAGATGCTTCTAGGACATCAAAGCCACACTGCAAAGTATGCTTACTGACTTGGTTTGCATAATGCATTAACTCTTGTAAATCTTTATTTTCAGCACAATCTGGAAATAACACCATTTTTGTTTAATTAGTTCCATAACATGTTGCTGGTACTTAAACATGCAAAACTGGCAATTCAATGCCCTGATGGCAAGAGTTGCAGAGGTATATACCTTCTTACCCCATCTGTCTTAAGCTCTGGAATTCCTGTCTGAAGGAGTAGGGGTTTTGGCTGTAGTAGCCTTAATACCTTTAGGTCCCTGGGAAATGGTCTCTGAATCCGCAGTAGGATTCTTAAAGAGAAATTTGTGAGAATCAGGTACTCTGTAGTACCCGTCAGGTTTTCTAGGGGCCGATGGTAAAGTGTCTGGAGTAAGACTGGATTCCAGGAAGACATCATCTACAATATCCAGGTCAGGGGGTATACCTAGAGGCCTGTGCTGAGGCAACTCTAAAAATTCTCTGAGTCTCTTTTTGGACTGAGGATAGTCCTGGCATTCCCAGCGGAAATTCTCTCAAAGTATGCAAGGTTTCACCAAAAGAAAAATCCTCTTGGGGGGGGGGCAGAGGGAATGGATTCCTCTGCATCTGAATCCTCAAAAGTTGATAAGGGTATGTGCTGGTAATCAGAAGGGTCAGTCTCATCGGACTCCTGGTCTGTAGAATCATAAAGAAACTCAATCCTTTGTCTCTTAGCCGGGGAAGGCTGGCTTCCCCTAATTAGGGTGATAAGGTCTTCAACCATTCTAAGCATTTGTTTCTGTGGCATGGGAGCTTGAGCATGCGCTTTGGTCATCGGCTTTCTAGACGTAGTGCGTACTCTGGGCCTGAGAAACTCAGTAGTTTTAGCTAAAAACGAAGTTGTCGGTTTAATGCGAACATCGTTAGGTCAGAATACACACTCAGAAGCCGGTGCCTGCACAGCTACTCCAGACCCATCCAAGGTAGAGACATCCACAGGTTCCATAGTCGAAGAAGCATCTTGCAGCATACCGGACTCTGAATGGGTCTCAGCAGAAGCCTGCGAATCTGTAGACGTGGGCATCAGGGGCTGCAAAGGTGCCTCACTGAGTACCGGCGGACTGGCAACTAGCTTAACGGAAGCGTCGGCTGCAGTTTTGGACCTATGCGGTCTGTCTCCGTCTTTATCTTTATGTTTTTTCGGAAGATCGGTAGTCGGATGGCTTATCGAAGCCATTTTGGAATACAGAGAACGAGAACGAAAGAATTTAGCAACAAAAATAGCCCAATGACGAATGGTTTGGGCGTTAAGGCACAAAACCGATAGCGAGGGACGTCGTGGTCTGGGTCTAAACAGGTGATGCAGCAAGAATGAAAATCTCTGTGAGGTATTTGCTTTCCACAGGCAATTGTTAACTTTTTCTGACATCGGTTAGAGCAAGAAAAAAGAATCCCCAACAGGGTACTTAGCTTTAGAAAACTTCAGGTTTGAAACTTGAAAAACAAAAATTTCAGGTAGCATCCAACCAGCACTTGCGAAATGCTTCTGCTTCGGGCTCCTTCTCGGCAAGAAAGACTGATGTAATGGCATCGGCTACCTGTTTTATACCCCTGACAACCTGACGTCATGGAAGAAGCGACCGCATCCGACGCAGAAATCCCAAGACTCTGGTATTCGGGCCGATAACCCAAGTGTGATGACTGCAACAGTGAAACACGAAGAACATCAACTACAACTCCAGAAGACAGAGACCTCCCTTGACTTACAATGTATAAATTCCTGAACTACTACAAATCTAAGAGCCCAAAACTACCTCTCTTGGCCACCACTGCCTGATAAAGACAAATCTTACTTATGAGTGTAATCAGTGGCAATGGGTTAAAGATGCAGAAGAAGCATGCTGTTCATGGAAAAAAAGAACATGTTCCCTCGTTGATAGAATTCACCTGAAAATATAGTGTCAGATTTGTGTTTTCATTTATGCATACAGTTTCACTGAAAGACAGTTCAGTACAAGGGAAAAGATAATCTTGCTGGCTAAGCATGAGATGTGCAGAAATAGTTCTCAAGGGAAAGCTACAGAATGTTTCTTTTTCAAGGGAAAGATATGTGTACTTGCAATGGAATGCTTGATAACGAATAGACATATAGGCATTTTGAGGCACATGCAAGACAAAGCTTGAAAACCAGAAGTGTGTAAAACATTATAGGGTTTTGGTATTGTTAGGAAATACTTTAGACATGGGCAAATGGGTCAGTTAAGTTAGTTTTTAGACTGATATGCAAAAGGTCTTTGCAGAACGGACACTCAAGCCAGAGTACCAAAGTCAGGTCAAATATCCTGCTTTAATGATACTGTTCATGAGGAAAGATTGTTTCAGTTTATATTACTCAGGAGAATCAGAATATATGTGCTGAAACTTTGGATATTTTCGTCAGCACTGTTATTGGAGGCAGTACTCGAATATTAACATCTACCTCCATTGTACACAACAAAGCATTCTTAATTGAACTATAGTGTGTGCAGAATTCATTCTGAAAAGTACAAGAAGACTTGGCCCATAAGAGAGAGACTGTGCAATTATTCAGCACAAGTGTGGGTAATTAACAGATAAAGAAATTCATTCCAGTTTCATTTTGGTTGTTTCCAGTTAATTCCAGTATACTACAGTCTTATCAATTCTTACACCCATTAACTCCTACTTCCTGAATGGGAAGAGCAGAAAGAGGAGGCAGCCTCATTATTCTGAGTAGCAAACAGGTCCAAACTCCTAGGTGTTTCACTCACACACAGCCTCAAAAAAGACTCTGTACCATAAGAATAGAGGACTGCAATGGTTATCCCACTTCACAGGGGTGGCTCATCAACCAAACCTGGAAACTACAGAACTATTAGTCTGATATGCACAGCTATGGAACAAATTATCATGGAAATGATCAACAAAGATACAGGCAACCTTCAGACACTGGACCCAACCAGTCTGGCCTTGTCAAGGGAAGGACAAAACCGTGCATACTGCCTTCATGTTTGATATAATATCTCACTAAGGTACAGCTGACATACTCACCGAACTGCAAGTATATACTGCTGCAGAGTCAAAAGTACAAAGCACAACGAAAAAGTTGAGGTAAAAAACACACCTTTATCAAACACAAAGCTTTCAGGTACAAGACCCTTTCTCAATGAGAAAGGGTCTTGTACCTGAAAGCTTTGTGTTTGATAAAGGTGTGTTTTTTACCTCAACTTTTTCGTTATGCTTTATACTCACCGAACTGGACATAATACATAACTCACTAACAGCCAGCTGGTTCACAGACAGGACCCAAAAGGTCAGGATTGATGAAACCACCTCCACTAAGAGACCAGTCACCAGTGGGTTAAATTGAGGCTCATGCTGGGACATGGGAACTCAGCAGTCCTGGATGCTCCCTCCCTAGCATCATGGCAAATTCAGGGGACTGGACACATACCCCTCAACAGCCCTGGATAAACACCTACGGTGTCAACCTTCTGACCAGTGCCTCACACTTGAAAGCCTTCCTCATTCTAGATGCAGTATTCCTTTTCTTCACAAACTGTGATGGCCTGGAATAAGTAAAGGGGCCTGAACGGGGAAGGCATCAAACATACCCTTCAGAGTAGCCAACAACTGCTTCCTCTTCTGTACATCCTTACAAGCCTCTTTAAATATGTGACTTCCTTGCAACAAGGTACCAAAAGAATTTTGCTTGATTTTAACCCTTTAAAGAGGACAGGCTAGACCATATCATCATATGCATGCACATACCATACCCTGCTGCCTCAGCCACTGGACCAGATCAAGTCAAAATTACAAAAGACTTCATGTAAGCCTGCTGCAAAAGCTGTGGTGATAGATATTAACCAGCTTTTCCTTGAACTAATGATCAGGTAGATCTGCTAGTTTCTCTACTGCTTGGTCCACCTGGGAAAAATGGTACAAGACCAATAAAAACAGAAAGTGTCCACCACTGGCACAAAATACCAGTAAACCAGGGAAAACTCCAATGGTTTATTGCACTTTCAAAGACCACAGCAGTGAATAATAGTCCACTAATAAAACTTTTAGTGATTTGGAAAAATGATAAATCCTTACAACGCTTTCATCCACACCACAGTACAAGACTTCTTCAGAATAAAACCAAGTGATCATTCGTTCTCTTATAATATAAACGGTCACATAACCCTAAAACTTAAAGGTACAGCATGTAAAAATTAAGTATTAAATATTATTCAGCACAAAAATTCTAAATATATACTTTGAGTTATCAACTTACAAGAATCACAAAAAGGATGCGTGAAATTAGTATATAAAATTAAATATAAAGTTTAAATAAAAAATTCCTTATAATTTTGCTGAATGCATTTTTAATACTGGTAGTATAGTGTGATGTTAATTTAAATCTAGAAAACTGGTGGTATCCAACTGAAATTGCTACAATAATTCCCTATATTCCAAAAAAGGTTTCCCAATGGCCACCCCTGGGATCCTTGGGAACTTTCTCTATAATCAAAATTTGACTTGTTTTTCCATTTTTTTACAGAGTGTGATTACATAAAGAATGGCTCATGTTTCCCTTTTTTATATCATAATAATGTTCTCATATTCTCTTCCGAATAGGTCTTTCTTTTTCCTCCGCATAAAATGCCTTGCGACCTTGACAAATTACAATACAGCACACCTCTAGTTGCACAGTTTCCCACTAACTGGGATCACCATTGATTCCTGAGTACTGATCCAGTTCAAGGGTTTCTTTTCCTGAAGAGGAAGATGAAGAGATACAGTGTTTTCTCCTCAGTTTCTGATTCTTCCTGTGGCGGTTCCTCTTTTTTTGAGATTATTTCTAGACTGTGACTTTGTTTTCAGTGGAGAACTCTTAGATTTCTTAATCCCTCAGAAAATACTATGAGCTGTTACAGAAAGAACTTCCACAACCTATGTCCACTCCCACAGTTCTGTCAACTCTGAAGAGTGTGTGTGTGTCTGCCTGCAATTTTCATGATAGCCTGCTGCCCCTAAAAAGGCAGATAAAATGTAAAAAGTACTTTACACTCTTTCCAAACCTGTACCAGCAGCTGTAGCTTTACTTAATCCTACTGCTGCTAAATATTTGGTTAATTCCGAGCATACTCTTTCTGACAAAGGTGGGAAGATTACTGATAAGCATGGGAAAAAGGTGTGTGCTTCTGCATCTTTGATTTTCAGAATTTTAAATTGTCAGGCTCACGTTAAAGTTTGTTCTGAACAATTGTGAAAGTATGAGGAATGTTTTGTCTGCAGTTTCTCCTTGTGAGAAAAAATTTGCTTTAAATAATTTATTTTCTTGTTGAAGGTTGGGCGTCGGGCTGGCAACTCGGCACCATAAAAATCCACTGCCAATCATGAGTGGACTGGAGTTCCGCTGTGGCGACCCCTAACCGCGAAAAGCCAAAAGAGAGCAGTGCAAGTCACTAACTCCTTGTTGACAATGTTTATATGACTTAGTTGATGATTCTTCCAAGGCTAAGTCCACTTGTACTGTTTTGAGGTGGTTTGTTTGGCTGTGTTCACAAGACCTCTCAGATGATGTGAAAAATAAGGTTTTAAATTCTTCTTTGGACAGAATTTAGTTTTTGGTTCCTCTACTACAAAAGTTATCAAAACATGTAATGAAGGGGGTAAGATGATACAGGAAATCTCTGAGATTTTTCAGCCCTGCTTTTCCAAAAGGTTCTAAGGGATTCTCAAATTAACCCTTCATCCAGTTTTGGCAAAGAAGAAATTAAAATATCACAACAAAATGCTGGTAAACAGATGTTTAAGAAGAAATGGCAGGGTGGGGGGTAAGAGGGGGCTAAACATAATTCAGGAACCCTAACCCCCCCCCCAAAACCAAGGACAGTCCAACAAGTCAGAATTACTATGTTTAAGGCACCTTGTTTCCCCCCCCACCACCATCCTGGCAGTCCAGTTTCCTTTCCAGACAGTCTGAATCTCCACTTTTCTCCTTGGCAACAGGTACTTTCAGACAAACTGGTTGTGAAGATCACTCATCAAGGTTACAGATGGCAGTGAGAGGAAATCCCTCCTTTTCAAGGGGTAATTCCTCATCCACCAGATTAGACATTTTTACTCCCCCTGTCCATTTAGTGCCAAAGAAAGAAAATAGTTGGAGACCAGTTCTGGATCCTTCTTTCCTAAAACTGTTTGTGATAGTACCCAAGTTCAAAACGCTGTCACTTCACAACCTATTACCTCTTCTTCCTTATTAAAGTTTCCTGGTAATACTAGATTAAAAAGATGCTCATCACATCCCTCTTCATTCAGACTTCAAGCATTTCCTAAGGTTTTGTATTTCAAAATCACATTAACAGCTCTCTACCTACACTTTGGAGAATCCACTGCACCACGAGCATTCACAAAGTATCTAGCTCCAGCTATAACTCATTACAGGCTTCAAGGTATCTGTATTTTTCCATATTTTGATTACTTGTTTACCTCTGCAGAGTCTTTTTCAAAGTGTCAGGAATTTCTCACTTGGGTGAAAGATCTCTTAACAAGCTTGGATTCCAAGAGAACATTCAAAAGTATTTTTTGTCTCCACACAGCATTGTGTTTTTGGGGTGTCAGCTAGACCGCCAAGCTCAAAGAGCTTTTCTTTCACTGAAAAAAAATATTAAGATAGACCTACATCTATATTTACTTCTAAGGTTTCCACTCAGACTTCAGTCAGTGAGAGGGAATACCTCAAGAATTTGGGTCTCATGGCATCAATGACTCTAATGATAACCCTGGCAAAACTCCACATTAGAAAGATACAATGTTATTTGAAATCTCTTTGGAAACAGCACCAACATCCTTTATTTTTTTCAAATGCCTCTTTCTTTTATCAGAAACTACCTTATAAAAAGGATCGATAACCTGAATTAAACCCTGAGCCAGACCCAGTAAACTTCTCCTATCTAAGGAAATTTGAGAAGGAGTAGCTACGTGTTTAGTTTTCAGTTTCTTTTTTGACAGGAAAAATGGGGCAACAGTGTTATTAAATGCAGCAGCAGGTTCCCCAGGGATGGGCACAACACTCTGAACAAACAGGGAAACCTTCCGTGTTCCTTCTCTCAGTTCTGACAACAGTGGCTCTCCCTTGCCCACCGAAGGGACCCCAACAGCAGCAAAGGATGTGGCTGACCCCAGTCCATAATGGCTGTAGGTGCTACACCAAAGGAAAACATGGTAAAATATGACTGGGCTGAGGAACAAGCTATAGCCACAGCAGAGTCACCCACCTATGGCTCAGGCAAACTGCTAACTTGCTGTGGTGGCAAAGGCTGTTTACTTAACTTTTTCTTTTTGTAGCTGGCAGAAGTTGGTCAAGCCAAAAATGGTGTCTCTTTCCCAGAAGAAACAAGAAGCAAAAGCTGGTAAAATTTTCAAGTCTTTAAAAGTCACTTTTTCACACAAAAATACAGTAAAGAACACAAACATTTTCCAGACTCAAAAGGAAAATGAATAACTTCTCCAAAAAAATCTACAGAAAGCCAAGAAATCCCTAGTACTGGACCAGAAATCCAAGCAAAGAACAAACAACTGACCAGGAAGCTTGTTTTTAGCCATTTATACTTGGTTTTATGTGGCAAGTGTTTTTTGGTGTGTGCATATCTTTTAAGAACTTTCCTGGGATTTGTTCAGCCTGCCTATTGACTGACAGCTCCTGGGGGTGTGATTTTACTTCTCTGAGCTTTTAAATTCAGAGTATAGAGGAGTTTTCATGGTTCTGAAGAAGTCTATGTTTAGACGGAAGCGCTTAACCGTGAATTGCAATGGTTTTACCAATAAAGGATTGTTTCTCTCCACAACTGTGAACTGGAGTGGCTTCTACCATTGTTGGATTCATTTGCTGTGGTCTTTTGTCTTCCTGGTCAGTTATTTGTTCTTAGCTTCTCCAAAAAAAAAGTTTTCAATTGCTTTAAACAACTTTTAAACAGACAGAAGATAAGTGCACTCCCATTTAAAAGTACAGTTAAGTCTCAAGACAGTCAATTAAAAGCAACCCTCCTAACCACAATTTTATAGTGTGGAAGATTCTTCTCTAAGTGGAAACTTATCTGTCCAACAAAACAACAGCACAAGCCGACTGTTGATCCTCAAAAGACTACACAGGAGCACTCACTTCAGCAGCAGGAAAGCTCTGGAGAGCATGGCGTGCAAACTTGTCTTTTTAGTGAGTTCAGCTTGAGCTGCTTGACAGGTGCCCTAAAGCTTTGGAAGCTGGCTGGCTGTTACATCTTTGGTAGGATATATTCCATATAGCTACGGCTACTGCAGCAGTGATAAATATGAACATCTTCTAATATCTGACGCTAAATGACAATATATTTACCCAACTACTTTTCTACTCTTTGTGGAAAGTCAATTTATTTCTGTAACCTGCAGTCTAAGTATTACATATGTAAAAATAAAGTTGTGCAACATCTATCATTTCTGTTACAGGAAACTGACAAAGGGGAAAAAACAAATATCTAAGCAGAAGTTGCTTAATCCTGTAATGGTTGTGACAGACCATGTGGCAACTAGGTCAAGTACATCTAGCAAGGATCCTAAAGATAAGCTGCAAGTGGAGATGGAAACATCTAAAGTGGCATTATATCTGATCCTAGCCAAGAAACAAAAATTAATAGTTAGATGACTCCTCTCTGGTACAGTCAATTAACAGAAATACAGAGAGAGAAGATTTGATGTTGGATCACTCATACTCATTAGCAATGCAAATTGAAAACAGAGCCCTTAAGGACAGACAGAAAAACATAGAAATCAGATCTGAAGATGTCCTCCTATATCATTGTTGCAGTATTCTTGAAAGAAGGATGTCCTGTCCCGGAAGCCCATCACTCGGCCAGTATTGCAAAGCTTGAAAATGATCTTGTTTGCTCTGTACAACACATTTATGCTCCTCGCACAGAATGTAGGGCATGAAAGGGATGCATGGACACAACTACCCCAGTTTGAATGCCATTGTTGCTAGTTGATTTGATTATTTTGTTGCTGTTTTAACCTTAACAATGCTAGATAAGTGCCCCACTGGGGCTGCTTCTTAACTGCTGAAGCATGTTTTTTATGGCTCCTCAAAGGGAATGGCAAGAGTTTATTCACGGTTTGTTCTCTGCCTTAATGGCCCTAAAGCCATCCCAAGGGGTTTCGGTACCTGCTCCTCCTTTGACCTCTACCCATTCTAAATGGTTTAGGGAACCAGATTCCTCATACAAGAGTGTCTGGTGAAGGGTCTTTGTCCTATTCCTCACAGATGCCTTCACCTTTGGCTTATGGTTCTGATGCAGAGAAGTCTGTTAACTTTGAGTCTCCTTTCGAGGAATTGTCTTTTAGAGACACAATTGCTAGGATGATGGAATTCTTTAAGTGGGATTCTCCTCAAGTGTCAGATATTCAGAAAAGATATTACAAGTTGCTTCACATGGATATTCCTAAACCATTGGCAGTTCCTCCTGTGTTGGCTGCCTTGTTAGATACTTTCATTGCTGCTTCCATTTCTCCTGATTCTCAGCCTCCTGCTCCTAAGAAACCTGATAGGTTTTATAAGGTTCCTGAGGACTGTCTATTTTTATTTAAATGTCTTTCTGCTGATCCTGCTATGGTGTCAGTCTCTTCTGACAAACCTTCTGCACTTTTGCCCTCTTCCAAACTTTTGCCTTCTGTAAGGATAGCAGGGCAATGGAGAGGATTGACCAGAAAGCATACAATGCTTCAACTTTAGCCTTTAGGGCTATTAATTACCAAACCCACATGACCAGGCATGCTCTGGCCTTGGTTGCTCAGGCTTGTCAGGTTATCTCTGCCCTCCCCGATTCTGAAGGTAAATCTTCTGCCTTATCTTTTTTAGGTTCTGCTTCTCAAGTGGCTTGCTACTCTATTAAGTGTAGCTATGATGCTGCTGACATCTCTTCTAGGGCTGCGGCTTTTGGGTCCATCTTGCACCATTTTTCTTGGCTTTATCTCTGGTCTCTTCTTGAGGACATTAAGGACAAGTTGTTGGATACTCCATTGGATAATATTCATCATTATGGGACTGCTGCTGCTGACGTATGTCTCTTCAAGAGAAAGCCAAAGCCTTCCAAGATCTTAAACATATTTTTGTCTGTCCTATCTGTAAATTCCAGAAGACTTATCTTTCTAGATCTGCTTTTGTTCCAGGCAACCCTGCCGAGCTTCTAACGGCAGGAAGAGTGGGAGGTGGGCCCCCTCTGCTAAGGCTTCAGATTTCTGTGGCCCAGAAGCATCACTTTTCTAATAAGCCTGCTTCTCTTTGACAATTCGCAGCCCCCCCCCCCCCCACCTTTAGACCAGGTTTGTTTTTCTCTTCAGCTCTCCCTTTGTCTTCCAAATTGGCATCTCACCACTTTAGAATTTTGGGTTCTTTCCATTATCAGTCACAGTTACTTCATAGTATGGGAATTTCTCCCTCCTTTTTCTGGGATTCCTCAACCTTCTCTAGAGCAACTTCCTCATTTCCTGGAGGCAAGGGGATGGGGTTTCTATTCCAGGATGTTCCTGGTTCCTCGAAAGGAGGGCACCTATTTTGGATCTCATTCGGCTCAACACCTTTCTCCAGATCCCTTCTTTTCGGATGCTTACTCTTCCAACTCTGTTTCCTCTTTTATTACCCCAGGCTTTTCTGGTGTCCTTGGATCTGAAAGATGCTTACCTTAATATCCCTATTCACCCTCTCTACAGGAAGTGTTTACATTTCTGTTCGTCTTCCTTCTCATTTTTAGTTCACTCCTTTTTCCTTTGGCCTCTCTACTGCCCCAAAGGTATTCGCAAAATACCTAGCTCCTGTGATTGCCTTCTGCAGGCTCCAAGGCATTCAGATTTTTCCTTATCTAGATGACCTGTTGCTTCAGGTGCCATTTCCCAGTCGACTGTTGCAGGATCTGCAGTTCACCATCTCAGTTATTCAAAGTCTGGGGTTTACTATCAACTTCCAAAAGTCCGTCCTGACTCCCTCTCAGGATCATGTGTTTCTGGGTTGCAGAATTCAGATGGTGCCTATGTGGGCCTCTCTTCCACATCCAAAGGTTTTGTCTTTGACAGCCTTCCTTCGGTCTCTTCTTCCCCTGATGGCTATGCCAGTCAGGGAATTTCTTTGGGTCCTGGGATTCATGGCCTATTCTATTAGAATGCTTCCTCTTGCCAGACAGCACATGCAGAAACTTCAATGGTACCTCAAGTCAATTTGGCTGCAGCATCGTCACCCTCTGACTTTGAGGGTACCTCTCCTTCCCTGTCTCAGGAAGGAATTCAAGTGATGGATTCGGCAGTTCTCTCTCAACCCAGGCCAACCCTTTCAGGGTCCAGTCGCTTCTCAAGAGCTGTTCACCGATGCCTCGGACATAGGGTGGGGGGCCTTTCTGGGTCACCTGAAAGGTCAGAGTCTTTGGCCTCCCCATCACAGCAGTCAGACCATATCAACATCAAAGAGATGAGGGCCCTGATTCTGGCCATTCAGGCTTTTCACCCCATGATCTCTCCAGGTCCCTTGAAGGTGTACACAGACAACACTATCGCGATGTGGTATGTCAACAAGCAAGGGGGCACAAAATCTTACATCCTCTGCAGGATGATGCTTCAGGCTTGGGAAGTAGCTCTCAGTTATCAGTTAACTCTTCAGGCAGTATACATTCCTTCAGAGCACAATTTTGTGGCAAACTCTCTGAGCAGGTGCAAAACACAAGCTCACAAATAGATGCTTCACAGAGCTGCGTTTCTGGACATTGCCCATTGGTGGGGTATTCCTTGGGTAGATCTTTTTGCCTCCCCTCTGACCACACAGTGTCCGCTCTTCTGTTCCACTGTGCCATACCATCTGGCCTGGAAAATGGATGCCCTATCTTTTCCACGGAAGGGGAGGTTTCTTTATGCTTTCCTTCCTCTTCCTCTACTTCCAAAAGTCTTGCAGAAGATTCAGCTTGACTCTCAAAAATCTTACTAGTGACTTCCTTTTGGTCATGACAGCACTGGTTCCCCCTCTTAATGCATCTGGCCAGGGACAATCATCACAAGTTACCTCACCGATTAGATCTCCTCACACAGGACAATGGGACTCTCATTCATCCTCATTGTCCACTCTGCAGCTGACATTGTGGGTGATAGGGTTTTGATCCCCTTCTGGCACCTCTTTTCTAAGGATGTGCTTAGGGTTCTACAGGAGGCCAGAAAACCCTCAACCAAAAAAAATCTTATATGTCCAAATGGAAGACATTTTCGGTCTGGTGCCATGCTCGTAACCAGGACCCTTTTTCAGTACGGATTCCCTCTGGCCCTCTCTTCTTTGTGTAAGTTGTGCCAGTCTGGCTTGGCCTATTCTTCTGTGAAGTCTTATTTGTCAGCCATTTCTGCTTGTCTGGCCTTGACTCCTCCAGGCTCCACTGACTTCTCGCTTTGAGGTCAAACAATTTCTTGAGGATTCCTGCATATTCGGCCTCCAAGAAAACCTATTCCTCCTGCTTGGGACCTTAATTTTGCTTTAAAAAAAATGACTCAGGCTCCTTTTGAGGTGCAGTTTCTGCTTCATTGCAACATCACACCTTGAAGACTGTTTTGTTGCTGGCTCTTGCTTCTGAGCTCCAGGCCCTTATGGCCATTCCTCCTTTTTTGTTTTTTCAAAGGGACAGGGTGTCCCCTTCATACAAATCCTTCTTTTATGCCCAAGGTGGTAAATAAGTTGTCCTTAAATCAGTCAGTCCAACTCCCTTCTTTTTCCCTTTTCCTCAGTTTGCTACTGAGCGGGTCCTGCATACCATGGATTTGCACACACAGCTCGGATACTATTTGGATAAAACTAAGACTATTCGTAAATCCAATCAGCTTTTTGTTTCCTTTTAGCCCAGGTCTTTGGGTTTGGCTGTTTCTAAGCAAACCATCTCCTGCTGGCTATCTAAGACAATTTCTACTTGTTATTCTTTTCATGGCAAGACTGTCTGCTTCTGTTAGAGCTCATTCTAATAGGGATGCTGCCTCTTCTGGTGCCTTCTTAAAGGGTTGGAGACCAATTCCATTCCTTGGGCCTACTACTTGGTCTTCAGTACATACATTTACTAAGCATTATAAGTTGGGGCCAGAGAAGGTTTTGCTGAAACTATTTTACATGGTTTTGTTGAGGGGTCTTATCAGCCTTCCACCTCCCATTCTATTTTTTGAGCTTTTTTACTCTCCCTTCTTTCAAGAATAATGCAACAGTGCTGTAGATGGACATAGTACAGTTGTGTAAAATCTTACCATAACAGTAGAGGTCCTTCACTTCACTTTTGCAGTATCTGCTCCCTCCCTCCAACTCCCTCTTCTTTATTCTACATTTTTTCCTTCTGGATGTGCAGAGACTCCTTTGTCCTACGATGACTGTTCTCTTCAGTGGCAAATTAGTTGTGGGTAGTTGGATCTGTGTGTCCCTTTTATGCTCTTACAAGGAGGATAAATGTGATGTACGGAACAAACAAGATCCTTATCAAGCTTCACCAAACTGGCCAAGTGATGGGCTGCCCGGGACGGGACATCCAATCTTTCAAGAATACTGCAACAGTGAAGAGATGGACATCTACTGTTATGGTAAGATTTTACACAACTATACTTTATAGCTGATAAATTGATATGGAAGACTATGTAAGAGGGAAGAACTCCCATAAAGTTAGCATCTCTGGGAGACAGGACAGCTAGGACTATGATTTGTTTGTGCAGCAACACATTGCCCAGTGAACTAGCAATCCTTCAAAGTACTTTATGCTTTGAAATACTACTGCTCAGAGATTACAAAGGCAGACAAGGGCTTGCTTAGATACATATGCTATGAAAGAGAAGATGCAGAGTCTGCTGTGGAAGCCTAGCAAGGTATACAAGGTTGAAGGTCTGTGTGTTCACAGAAAATGGTTACTCTAATGCCAACTCACAAAAAAGAGAGGCAGGTTCAATGGGGTGATGATTCATCACGACTCGAGGAGAACACTCTGTGCATGACAATATCTGGCATATCTATAACTGTTACCCTCTGGTATGAAAACTTTCCTTGATCAACAGGAAGCCCTAAAATTTGCACTGGAAAAGCTTGATGAACAGAGGCTTCGGGATGAGGTTTCCACTAGAAGGAAGTGGAAGAGAGCGACTGAAAAGCTGAATGAACAAGGGCCAGGAGAGGCAGAGGAACAGAGACAGAAACCTCTTGTAGATATTAGCACTTGATTTACAACCGAAAAGTAAAATTAAAGAGTAATAATAAACAATTCACTAAGCCAATTTTTTTTTTTTTATCAGTTTTAACAAAAATACTTTTTCACATATATGGGGCTCCACAAAATAATACAACAAAAAAGAAGTCCACATACTTGGAGCCCAGGGCTGTAAAAACACTCTAAAGAAACTAAAAAAAGAAGTTATGTACTCACCATAACGTTCCATCTGAGTAGGTACTTCATTTATCTGCAACCTGTGGGTATCGGATCCGACCTCGGAAGGTACTTCATTTATCTGCAACCTGTGGGTATCGGATCCGACCTCGGATCTGAGACGGCAGCTTTACTAGCTAAAAGATCCGAGCTCCTGGCTCCTCCCCTTCACCCATAATCCCCTGCTACATGCTCCCTTTCCTCAGATAGAATTTGCTTAATCTAACAACTAAGACCCTCGACAGAGGACCAAATAATGCCTAAACACATGAAACAATCTCAATCATGATCAGGAATCACGATAATGGTTAGGGGGCATGGAGGGGGGGGGGTCGGTTGCAGACAAATGAAGTATCTACTCAGATGGAATGTTATGGTGAGTACATAACTTCTTTATCTGAAGTAGTTACTTCATTTGCTCTGCAACCTATGGGACAGAGTCCCCAGCTATCTAAAACCTTGGGAGGCCCTCAAGGAAGGATATTCCGAAGCACCGCGGAGCCAAAGGAAGCCCTACTCCTGGATATCATATCCAATTTATAATGAGAAATAAATGTATGGGAAGAGGACCAAGTAGCTGCTGAACATATGTCGTCCAGAGGAACCCTGGACCAGAAGGCTGCTGATGTGGCTATGGATCGGGTTGAGTGGGCATAGACTCCGATAGGAGCAGGTTTACCTGAGGCTACATACGCATGAATGATGCACTGTGAAATCCAATTTGCTAAGGTAACTTTGGTAATAGCTCTACATAGAGCAGATTTGGCAAAGGATACAAACAACTGATCAGCCTTGCGAGTATCCTTCATCCTGTGCAAGTAAAAACGTAGTTGTCTATGTACATCCAACTTGTGTAATTTGTATTCCCCTTTGTTCTGAAAGTTGGGAAAGAACACTGGTAAATTAATCGACTGATTAATATTTGACTCTGAAGCCACCTTTGGTAAGAAGGAAGGGTTAGTCCTGAGAGACACTCTATCCCTATGAAAGATTAGATAAGGGGGTTTCATGCAAAGGGCTTGAAGTTCCGAAACCCTCCTGGCTGAAGTAATAGCAACTAGAAAGGCTGTTTTCCATGATAAGAATTTTAATGGAACTGAGGCGGCAGGCTCAAAAGGTGGGCTTGACAATGCTTGTAAAACCAAAGTTAAGTCCCATGGTGGGACCGCAGTCTTAACTGGTGGTTTCAAAAGAAAAATACCTTTCAAGAAGGTTTTGCATATCTTCGCAGAAGCTAAAGATCCCAGTCCATCCCCCACATAAAAATGGGAAATGGCTGCCAACTGTACTTTAACTGTAGATGCACTGGTTCCTTGATGAAAAATGTGTGACAGAAAATCAAGAACCGCCAGAATAGGGACGGTAAAGGGATCTAGGCCCTTGTCCTTAGCCCAGACAGAAAAACGCTTCCATTTACTACTGTAAATTTTTCTGGTAGCAAGCTTGTGAGCCACTACCAGAATGGCCTTTACTGGTGATGAGATGCCGGGAGTCCTTGCCATCAGTGGAATTGGATCAACCAAGCCGCGAGCTTGAGGTTTACCAGGTTCGGGGGTTGCAATCCCGCAAGATGCAAAATCAGATCCGGAATGGGATCTAAGATCCATGGAGGAACTACACTGTGAGACCGCAGGCATGGGAACCAGATCTGGCGAGGCCAGAATGGGGCTATGAGGATAATTCTGCTCCCCAACCGATGTGCTTTCTGAATGAACTTCGCCATAAGAGGAGGGGGGGGGGTAAGCATAGAGGAGACCGGGTGGCCAAGCATGAACCAGAGTGTCTCTGGGGCTCTCCCCTGGTGGGGGAAGCATCGCGAAAAACTCGTTGCACTTTGTGTTTGACGGAGAAGTGAAAAGATCGCAGCACGGTAGACCCCATTTGAGGAAGATCTGTTTTGCAACTGATGGTTTGAGAGACCACTCGTACAGTGTGAGGATCACGCGACTCAGTCTGTCCACCAGAATGTTGGACCGACCCGGAATGTGCGTTGCTACCAGAAAGCGGTTGTTGGATATCGCCCACTCTCAAACTCTCATAGCCTCCCGACAAAGGGGATAAGATCTGGCTCCTCCCTGTTTGTTTATGTACCAGACTACCACCATGTTGTCTGTTTGCACCACAATAGTCCCTAGAGGAAGAAGGCCGTGGAGAGCTTGCAACGCCAGAAGCACCGCCCTCATCTCTAGGACATTGATATGCAAGGCGGTCTCTAAGGGGGTCCACGTGCCTTGGACAGTTCTGCCTGAAGAATGCCCCCCCCACCCGAGGCGAGAAGCATCCGTGGTCAACGTGGCTTGGGGTGGAGGCATCACGAAGGGTCTCCCTTCTCGCAGCTCCCATGAGCGAAGCCACCAGAGGAGGGAGTCCCTGCAAGCCCTGCTCAGGGGAATAGGGGTGTTCAACGGATGTAGCAACAGAGACCATTGGACTTGAAGGGTCCATTGCAGAATCCTCATTCGTAGACGCGCATGTAGACAAAGACTGATTGCTGCCGCCATAGAGCCTAGTGCTCTCAGGACTAACTCTGCCGATGGAGCCGGGTTCTGAAGGAGGGCTATAACCTGACATGACAAACTGTTCACCCTGTCCGAAGTTAGTAGGGCCCGAGAGAGGCGAGTGTCCAATTTGGCCCCTATAAATTCCAATACTTCCACAGGATGAAGAAAGGACTTTTGAAGGTTTACCGAAATGCCCAAACTCTGTGCAAGAGTTAGAACATAATCCCTGGCAACACACAGCTGATGCCTGTTGGAGGCGGTGAGGAGCCAGTCGTCCAGGTATGGAAAGGCCTGAATGCCCTGGAGTCTCAGGTGGGCTGCAACCACTGCCATGACCTTGGTGAACACCCTGGGGGCTGAGGTGAGGCCGAACGGAAGAACCCTGAACTGATAATGACTGGCTCCCAGCCGGAAGCGGAGAAACCTCCTGGATAGTCTGTCCATCAAAATGTGGTAGTACGCATGTCTGAGGTCTATGGAGCACATCCAGTCATTCTCCCGAAGGAGGGGGAGAATTGATTGAAGAGTGACCATCCGGAATTTCTCTTTGGGAATGAACAGGTTCAGGGAAGAGAGATTTAGAATTGGTCTTAAGTCCCCTGTCTTTTTTGGCACCAAAAGAACCTGGAGTAATAGCCCAATCCGAACTGGTCTGGGGGGATGTGCTGGATGGCTCTTTTTTCTAGCAGCTTCGAAATCTCTGAAGCTGCCACCTCCCTTTGATCGGGTATGTAGCAGGGGATTATGGGTGAAGGGGAGGAGCCAGGAGCTCGGATCTTTTAGCTAGTAAAGCTGCCGGCTCAGATCCGAGGTCGGATCCAATACCCACAGGTTGCAGAGCAAATTAATCAGATTTATCTGTATTTCTCAAACAAAACTGTTAATGTAAATTATGATGCTGTTAGAAAATAAATTATGGATGATTTACTTAAGACCAAAGAGTACGCTGCAAAATAGTATTTATCTAAAGAAGAGTGGCTGGCATTAAAATTGTTGTCTAATTAAAATTTTACACACAGAGTTTTTCCTTTTATTGTAGAGCCTGTCGACATTTGGGATCCACCATAGAGGTTTATTTTTAAATCTGGTGTTGCATTTATTTTGGAGGGGGGCAGGTGTTTCTATGCAGCTGTTAACATGTGTATAGAACTTGGTGGTGAAGGACTAGCATTTCTAGAGGCATCATCAGAGAGGAAGGGAATGTAGTATTTTACCAGGTCATCACTCAATTTTAGTAGATTAGCTTTAGCATAATCACTGAATACCGAGTTGTAGGCACATGCTTCCAGCTTCAGTCTTACAGTGAATATGACTGCTTTATGGTCTAATTTGACTAGGAAGGATGTTACAACTGGTAGAGAACAGAGCTGTCCCATCCTGGTGCAAACCACCTTCAGGATTTTGTCTCACCTTGCAGGTGTGCAGTCTAGCTGGTCCAATAAATTTGTGTTATGAAGTCCAGAAATCTCTGTGAATACATGTTTGGGGATATGCAAGTTTCCTCAGTACACAGAAGGGTAGTTAAAATCCCATACGAGAATGGTGTTTGGCTGAATGCTTAGGGGTTCCAGATTAGTCAGATAAGTGTGGGCCGGGGGGTACACAGAGGGTGCCTCTAGTTATCAATTACATGACACAGGGGTTCTGTTAATGGTAAGCTGGGCATAGGTTCATAGGTTCACACTAGGCTATCTGCCCTAGGGCATTTACAAGCCTAGCCAGAGTGTGTTTGGCTTTCGCCACCCATTTTAAATGAATTTTGCTATGCCCTTTTTTGAGGTAAGTATACTGTGCCTCTGTCTAACAGTGACACAGAAGTGATACCCGGGGTAAACCTACGATCTCCCATCCACTCATCAAGATTCCTCTTGAAGAGAATCAATGAGGGACTCTGCCTAACCTGGAGTGGGATTTTATTCCAGAGTGAAGGGAGCCTCTGGGTTATGAATCTGTCCCTCCAGCATGTCCTATTTGTTTCAGTGCTGAGGTTCAAGTCTCTCGAGCACATAGCTCGATGGGATTTGGATTTTCTGAGGTGCAGCATGTCCATTAATTCCGGGTTGGACATGCCTTTATACGTCACGCACAAATCGCCTCTGAGCAGGCGGTATGCCACTGAGTACAGCTGGAGTTTCTTTAACCGGGCAGCATATGGCATCTGTTTGAGCCCTTTGAACCTCTTGGTGAGGTACTTTTGGGGTCTTTCCGGTTGCTGCAGGTGTCTGGTAAGGTACATCCCAAAAGGGGCATTGTACTCAATTATGGGCTTGATGAGGGATGAGCGAAGAGGCACGATGACCTCCCCTGATCTAGATGTGAATCCCTTCATGATTAGGTGGGCTATATAAAATGTTTTTCTAACCACTTTGGCCACGTGGTTGTCGAATAAGAGATTGCTATCAACTTGGGTCCCCAGGCCCCTAATTACTTCTTCCGTACTTAATAGATTACCATCTATGTGGTAATTTGTGGGCACTTTGTTTTTGCCAAAGGGGATGACTATACACTTTTTGGCGTTTAGCTTGAGGCCATGGCTCTGGCACCAGTTGTCTGTTTCTATGAGGCCCTTTTGTAGGATGCTTGTGTCGGCTGGAGTCGATTATGGCGCCCAGTTTGCAGTCATCTGCGAACTTGGTCAGCCACAGTCCTTCCGTGTTGGCCTGTACCTCCAAGAAATATATACCGAACAAGAGAGGTCCCAGGACAGAGCCTTGTGGGATGCCACCTGTAACTGGTTTGGAGTCTGACATGGCTCCAGCAATTCTAACCATGTGGGTTCTGTCCTTGAGCCAGTTTGCAACCCATCTAGTGACATAGGGATTTATATTTAAGCTGGTGAGCTTATCTATAATGCCCGAGTGGGGTATTGTATCGAAGGCTTTTGCGAGGTCCAGGTAGGCTGTGTGGACCACCTTCCCCTCGTCAATGGCCTTGGTGACGGTTTCAAAGAAATCGACCAGGTTTAAGAGGCAGGATCTGCCCTTAAAGCCGAACTGGGTAGGATCCAGTGTCTGTAGGTCCCCAATATCTTTATTTATGAGATCCATGATGATCCTTTCCATAGCTTTGCAGACCAAGCTAGTCTGGCTTATGGGGCGATAGTTTCCAGGATCCGTTGAGGCACCACCTTTGTGAAGAGGGACCACTGTTGCTGTATGCCACTCTTTGGGTACATATCCTGTAGTAAGGCTGAGACTGAACAGTAGTTTTATGTTTGGGTTTAGTTCTTCTTGGAGTTCATGTAGGACGCAGCCCGGGACACCGTCTGGTCCCATTGATGCTGTGTTTTTTGCTTTGGAGAGGGCGGCTCTTACCTGAGCATCTGAGATGTCAGGGGGCAGCACTCTGCTGGGATAGATATTTGCCCTTTTGGTGGGGAAGGGGGGGAGAAGTTTGCGCTGAACCCGTCAGCTAGGATGTTGGCAATGTCTGTGGGTTCTGTGTATTTTTTTGTCATTTTGGACTAATTCTGAGCATACCTGGGAATTCCCACCCAGGTTCCTAACATAACTAAAGAAAGCCTTGTGATTATCCTTAGTGTCCTGTGCAATTTTTCTCTCGAAGCTGGCCTTAGACGATTTTATGAGTGCCCGTAGTTCTTTGCTAATACTGATCAGAGATGCCTTCCCTTTTTGGGATTTTGCTCCATCATGTAGTAGCTTCCTCCTTCTATTGTATAGTTTGTTTATGGCTGGGGTCCATCAGACAGGACGCCTGCCTTTGGAGGATTGGGTCTTGGTTTTGTTTGGGATTGCATGATCCATGCATTCCTGAAGGTGTTCATAGAATGCGTTTATAAAGGATTCTGCGGTCTGGGCCTTATTTTCCACAGGCCCGGGGGCTTTGAAGGATTCCACCTCGGTTTTGAGGAGTGTGAAATTTGCTTTAGAGAAGTTTTTCACTGTGGTTTTTTGGGCAGGGGCTGGGGTCGGGATGTGAATATCTAGTGAGATTAGTTTATGGTCTGATCTTACCAGTGAGGGATACACTTCTGGTCTGGAGCACAGAGTCCCCATGTTGGTGATGATCAGGTCCAGTATGTTTTCCCCTCTTGTTGGAGTGGTAACAAGTTGTTCCATAGCATATGAGTTTATAAACTCTAGGAACCTTTGGGCTAAGGTGTTGGAGCTAGAGTAATGCTCCCAGTCTATGTTTGGGTAGTTGAAGTCGCCCAATATAATGGTGTTTGGAGAGACCTTCATATTTTCCAGTGTTCTCAGGAAGGCAGAGTGGGGTTCCTGGGTTTGGGAGCGTGGTCTGTAGCAGGCTATAAACTGGAAGGCAGTTTTACCCACTGTTAGTTGCACATGGATAGTCTCTGATGCTTTGTGCTGTGCCACCAACCTGGAGGTGTGGGTATATTTGACGAATATTGATACTCCCCCTCCTTTTGTGGTTCGGTCCAAGTTTTGGGGCCGAAAAACATGGTATGAGGTATAACCTGGTAGTGCTGGGGTGCTCTCGGGAGCCTTGAACCAGGTTTCTGTTACTGCACAGATATCAACGTTCTCCATGCTAAGGACAGTTTCGAATGCGTGCATCTTGAGGTTTAGACTTCTGGCATTGAGTAGCATTACTTTTAGTTTCTTATCCCTTGTGATACCTATGGAGGTGGGTTTGTCTTTTGAGCCTTGCCTAAAAAAGGCACTATGGGGGTGGCAAGAGCCTTTGCCAATATCCGAAAGCCCAGGGGTGACAGGTGCAAGCCGTCCCTAGTGAAGCATCGTGGCTTGTCGAGCATGTCATCCCAGGCTGACAGGCATTGGATCCCCTTTGAATGACACCAATACTTAAGCCAGTTGTTGAAATTGATCATCTTGTCTTCATACTGTGGCATCATTCTTGGTGAGGGTAAGATGCTACTCAAGGTCAGGGTCATACCGGCCTGGGCTACATGCTCAGAGAGCTCCTCTATGTCTCTTTTCATGTAGTCCAGGGAGGTACATCTCAGGTCATTCTCACCAGCATGGACAATGACTGAGTCATATTTGTACTTGCCTTGGAGTGACCTGAGTGCTTGTGTTATGTGGCGGATTCTAGTGCCCGACAGGCAGCTCACCGTGACCTTCTCCTTGTTCAGCCTGGTGAGTGGGACGTCAGTGTGCCTGACGATAGAGTCACCTATTACAAGTGTATCAGGTGTGTTGTTTAGCCTTAAGGGCTGTGACTGTTCAGCACACTGGCTTTGTGAGCTATGTGTTGCACGTGTTTTGTTTTGGGGTAGCGGTTGCTTGGGTGTCTGCTTTGGAGGTCTCTGTTGCTT
This sequence comes from Protopterus annectens, assembly GCF_019279795.1. NCBI lineage: Eukaryota > Metazoa > Chordata > Ceratodontiformes > Protopteridae > Protopterus > Protopterus annectens. Next base: position 443,156,693 of record NC_056732.1, on the reverse strand, counting down.
AGGCAGATTTTTATTTAGAGCCTCAGAGTATGTTTTTGTGTGTTTATGTGTTTGGTTTGCTGTTGTGGTAGGGCTATGTGAGACTGGAATTGTAGTGAGTGTGGTTTCCTTCTCCTCCTGACTGGTTACGCCAGTACTGAGTTGAGAGAGCTTAGCCTCCAGTTTGGCTATATGGTTGCATCTCTCACATGTGTTGGAATTTGTTGGGAGAATGAGAGGGTTGTCTGTGTACATGAGGCAGTTGTAACATTGCCTCAAGATTCCCAGATTCACCAGCTGGACCGGAGAGGAGATTGACGACTGACCTTTGGACATGCTAGAATAGTATTGGGAATTCCTTTATAATTGAAAAAAGGGCCAATGGGGAACAAGGTACTCAAGGGGAGTTTGTGAGGGTGTAGTGCTTTTAATTTTTTAGTGCTGACTTATATAATTGCTTTAGTGAGCAAGTGCCAGGCTTTAGAGTAGGAATAGGGTGTTTATTATGAGAACTAGATCAGTTCTAAGGGAAAAAGTGAAGAGCAGACTTTGTGGAGCCGAGAATGGTTTAAACCCAATTAAGCAGCGTTGCCCGATGCTGCGCTACGCGCAAAATCGCACAAAGCCGCGTTAAAGCGGGTTTTATACAGGGGGACTTGAAAGAACTAGAAATTGGCCCAAAACGGCCAATAGACTACCAGATTCTTGTGCTGGGAACACTCCTCCAGAGATAGATAGGTTGCTCTAAGCTCCCCACTGCCACTGGTGAACAGAAAAGCCTCCCTTTATCCAAGAAAGGAAATGGGCAACACAGGAACTTTCCAAAAGTCTAGAATACAGCAAAGCCTGTATTTGGACTACTCTAGGTCAGGAAAGACGGGAAACAAGGATAATTGTTTTTTTTTTCTTTTTTGCAACAAACAGCAGGAAAATGCAATAAATATGTAACACAGGCTAGCGCACTTGATTGTGTAGCCTCAACAGGTAAATACAACAAACAGGACAAACTTTAAAAGTGCAGGTGCAAAAACAACTTTAAACAGTTTAAAACAGTTCAAGAATGCAGAAATACTTGCAGTTTAGTTAGATCGGACAGTTGCCCAGGTAGTAGCAAGAAAAAAACACTTATCAGGTTTGCAGTCGCTCTTTTAGCCTCTCTGCTGCTAGCACCACTCTGCAGGACCACGAGGAGCTTGGCTGAGTATAACAAGCGCAAAAACCGCGCCAAAGCGGGTTTTATACAGGGGGACTTGAAAGAGCTAGAAAATGGCCCAAAGCTGCCAATAGACTACCAGATTCTTGTGCTGGGAACACTCCTCCAGGGATAGATAGGCTGCTCTAAGTTCCCCACTGAGGGGAGGGGTCCAAGGTCATTATCCCACCTAACAGGTCTGGACATTACATTTTATTCTACAAATATATAGACACTGCCATCCTTAAGTACCTTCATCTAAAATGGTGGGTCTGAACGTGTGACAAGCATTGAAATTTTACACTGAATGGGATGCTTTTAATATTCTTGAACCAGGTCACTATGCATTCTTGGGCCAGGAGTGCCTGTACAAAGTGCATTTTTTTAGGTTCCTAGAATTCAGCAGCAATGCCTTCATGTTATTTGAATTTTGTTTTGTTATGTTGGAAGCTTTTAAAGACTGATAAAAGGTGACAAGGAGAAATTTGGCAAGGACATCAGGGAACTTCCTTACTCTGTGGCTGCTGTGCAAGTTGAACACTGTTGAAGCGACACTCCCCGTTTCCGGTCTGGGTGCAGTGGCAGCTCAGAAAAGCAGGGAGAAGAAATGGAGTCATTGGTGAATAGCAAGGAAGTAAGTTTCATTGAAAAGATAAGCAAATCTTCTATTATAGAAAATAAAAAATGTTGTATGGGATGAGAATGTGGCAATGCCTATGTCATAAGGGCAGATGAGTGAAACAAAAGCAGGTGATCCTTTGCGAGAGGGGAGTTGTAATAAGGATGAGAAGGGCAGGAGGGTCCTCTCAAAAAATCATATACATATGAAGGCAGTTGTGGCTTTGATTGATTTGGAGGATATTTTTCAGCAAAATATCTTCAGGGAGGAAGAGTCAACAGAGTGTGCTGTTACAACCTTCCAATCGGGAGGGTTGTGGGATGATGTAATTACTGATTTGGCAAATGTGAGTGAACCTGAAAGGGGTAAGGATATTTCCTGGGGAGAAATAATGGACAGAATACAGAAAGATGATTTTCAACAAACAGAGTCTGCAGTAAAAAAAAATCGTATGTAGAGATGGTGAAGACAAGAGTAGAAAGAGGAGAAGAAAGAAATTAGTTCAAGGAAAAAAGAAACCCTTTACAGTAAGAATTGAGAAAAAACAAGGTAGAGAATTGGACATTTATAAGGTATGGGATAAAGTAATTGCACCTTTAGGAACTAAAGCAAGTGCATTAAGAGCTTTTATACATATAAATAAAAGTCATTTTGCTACATTATTTTTGAGACTGGACAACTGATGGAAACATTTTTGGGTGAGTATGAGAAAAAGATGAACTGTGTATCTTAGAACTTGTATGTGTTAAAATAATTTTATAGAGAGACTAAGATGATTCACATACAATTCAGGAATGAAGTAGAAAAAAAGTCTTTAAAAAGACATTTAGCAAAACTATACAAAGATGTACTAGATGTCTCAAAAGTATATGATGAAAGATTTGTGGACTGGGGCATGGGATTGTCATATGGTGCTGAATATAGAAAACGAGTATATTGTGCATATTCCAAGCATTATAAATATGGAATGGGAAAAAGGTATGGTGACATATTGGGGCAGCCAAAAATGTGTTTTTTTTAATGGAAAAACAGATCATTTGACTAATAATTGCGAAAAAGGAAAATGTTAAATATGCAGAAAGACAGGACATGATATAAAGAACTGTGAGTTAAGATGCTATAAAAGTAATAAAACAAGGCATTTAGGGATGGAATGTGAACAAAAATTAAGTGAGATAGAATCAGAGATATTAAACACAAAGGTAGAATAGAGGCAAGCAAATTAACATATAGAGATAGAAACAGAGATATTAGATACACAAACAGAACTGGAGCAGATAAATACCCTAGAAAAAGAAATATGAAATCAAAGAGTGAAGAATTTAATATAAAAAGTAGAAGAATGGTCAGGATTAAAAACTGGAATTTAGTCAAACAAAAATTATACTGGCAAAAGTTTGTGTGGAAGAAAAAGAAAAAATATAAAAGGATATAATAAAGAAAAAAAAGGAAAGAGAAAGGAATATAAATAATATTTACAGGAAGACAGTATTACTTGTAAAATCTTACCAATAAAGATTTAAGCAATAACCCACACCTGGGTGTGGGTAATGCTGGATTCACCCATGGTTGGTGTGGTTTGGTCATGAGGGCGAAGCCCGAGTGGCCAAACAAAGACAACCATGGGTAAATTCAGCATTACCCACACCCAGAAGTGGGTTATTGCTATTACACAATGACATTATTTAAGAAAAAAATAATTACTTTTCTTAAATAATGGCATTGTATAATGCATCCGTGCTGCCTTTCTGCAGCTGTCAGGTATTCTGCGGCAGTTCTGATGTACTGCGCATGCATATGCTTACACAGTACATCAGAGCTGTGGGTGGAAGCAACGGAGAAAGCAAGATCTCTGTTGCTTTTTACAAAGTGTCTCACTATGTTTAAGGAGTTTAACATAGCGAGACAGCTTTAAAAAAAGCAACGGAGAAAGGAAGATCTCCGTTACTTTTTTTAAAGCTGTCTCTAGTGAGACAGGTTTCTAAAAAACAATGGAGATCTTGCGTTCTCCATTGATGTAAAAAAAAAAAAAACCAAAAAAAAACCCCCAAAAAAAGACTTATACTAATGGAAAAAGTCCGGGCGACCGGACCTTTTTCCATTAGTATAAGTCTGATTTACAATGTTCACTCTGACCAATCAGCGTGCACGTTTTGGAATATTAATGGGGGGCTGTTGTATAATAGGCATTATTGAATGGCACAAACAGATATATTGGAAATATCAGATTTTTAACTAAAGAAGAGAGATACCAAACTGAAAAATGGTGGGGAAAAATGTCCTCTGGAATTTAGGTTGAGAAACTTGTTCAGAGATAGTTATTTTGTATAAGGAGACATTAAAAATATTAGATATTGCATTTGTCATAATGGGTAAAACAACCATTCTTGATGTAAGATGGAAAGAGCAGATTTTCAGAATTATTGCAAACTATGCATATGTAACAGAAAAAGAGAGAAGATACGTTTAGAATATAATTCAGTACATGTTGCTATAAATAGGGAAATAATTGTGGTAGGTGATTTTCATTGGAATTTAAGACAGAAGAATAATGCTTATGATGTTAAAAAGTGTTCTATATTATAAAATATGAACTGTGAATTAGGAATAAGAGTACATGGACTTGTAACACAGGAGAACAAAAAACTGAAATAGAGTATTTCTTAATTTCATCTGGGTTACTAATAGCAGAAGGTGTTTCAATGACCGTTTTTTTCGATCACTGAGTAATTTGGATTATGTTAAAAGGGAATGATGAATATATAAGAATAGAAAAGGGAATAAAAATAATTAATGACGTTAAATGGGATGAGAAAAGGAAAATTGATATATTAAATTTATGGCAAGCGCATGTAAAAACGACAGATTTTTACATGGACTGGTCAGAATGGTAGTTCTGTTTTAAAATTACAAAATGTGTTATTTATGATGACAGTTTAGAAAAAAAAATGAAGGATTCTTTATCAAGGAACAAGAATTATTTAACCTAAACAAAATGAAAATAAAACATTTACTGTAAAGCAAAGATATTTTATTCATAGGTGCTTACTAGGCTAACGGCCACAAGGGCCTTTTAAAGCCTAGTCATGCATCCCAAATCTCTGACAAGTTCTGATACCCTTGATAAGTGTAAGCATGGGCCTGGGAGGATGAACCATTACAGGTTACCTGTGTCCATTAGAGACATAGCTGCCAAACTAGGGATGAATTTCCGGTTTCTCATCCAGTTGTCCAAGTTGCACTTGAATCGGGTTATGGAGGACCTCTGCTTCACACGGACGGGGAGCCTTTTTCATAGATGGGGTAGTCTCTGGGATACATACTTATCTCTCCAGCAGGTCCTATTAATATCACAGGCAAGGTTTAAGTCTTTAGAATGGTTAATTCTGATGCTACTTGTTTTGTGGATACGCAGGATGTTCATCAGAGTGGGGTCTGACAGTGCCCTGTATGCCAGGCATAGATCTTCCCTCAAAAGCCTGTACAAAACAGAATACAGGGACAGGGCCTTGAGACAGTCTGCATAGAACATTTTACTTACACCCTGCATTCTTTTAGTGAGGAACCTCTGTGGACGTTCCAGTTGTTGGATATGGTTGGTTAGGTACATACCAAAGGGGGCACTGTACTCAATGATAGGTCTTATAAATTCCGAATACAGTGGAACAATGACTTCCTTGGACTTGGATGCCATACCTTTGTTTATAAGTTGCAAAACACAGAATGATTTCCTCACCACTGCAGGCACATGATGGTCAAAGGCTAGATTACTATCTGTGTGTGTCCCTAAGTCCCTGACTACTGGGTCAACTGTAAGGGGTGTGTTGTCAGTATGATAGTTATCAAGGATGGATGACTTCCCAAAGGATACTATTATGCATTTCTTGGCATTTAGTTTTAGTCCATGGCTCTGACACCAGTTGTTTGTCTGCGCCAGCCCCTTCTGTAGAACATTTGTGTCAGTGTGAGATTCAATGACAACTTCTAATTTGCAGTCATCTGCAAATTTAGTTAGCCAGAGACCACTTACATACTGACCTTGACTTCATGGGAAAAAAGAAGAAATTGCACCATACCTGTGTAAATTCATTAAAATAGTAACATAAGAGAAAAGAAGGATACAACAGGTGTAGCACATAATACACAAAGTAAATAAAATAAAATTTAAAGGACAAATAATACAAACTAACAAGAAACAGAGTGTAGATACTTTTTCAAAACAAGACAGTAATGAGATGGGAAAGAAAATTGACACTAGGAATTAGAAAATGTATTAAAGGGGGTTAATTTGGAATCAGCAGGGGGCCTGGATGGAATAGAATAGGGGATGTATAAAAATATGACAATAATACAAAAATATTTTCTAATGGTATTAAATGAATGGTTAAAGGATTTCAATATAAAGAATTATGTAGTGGAGTAATTAAATTTATATGGGAAAAAACATAATAAAGATGAGACGCACAATTGGAGACCTATAGTCTTAAATTTAGTGACTATAAAATGTTTATGAAAATTTTACAAAGAAGAATGGAAAATAAAATAAGCAAGGTAATAAGCGGAAACATATATGGTATAAAAGGTAAAAGAGGGCAATAATCACTCCTAATACTTCGGGAGTTAGCAGATGATGTTCTATACAGAAACAATCAAACAAAAATAATGGTGTGTGATTTAAGTACAGCCTTTGACTCAATTCAACACAATCCCCAGGATTCACGAAGCCTCCGTGTAAGAGTTATAACTCTTACACTGAGGCTGCAGTTAAACGGAGTGATGTCAGCATGTTTGCATATTCATGAGAGCATGCTGAATCACACCTAAGTCTAACACTGTCCGTGTAAGACAGTAGGGGGGTGTCCGTAGGCCGAGCCCTGCAAGCGGACACGCCCCCAGAAGTGTAAAAGTGCCCAAAGTAAACACCCACAACAGAGTCCACGGAAATGTGAACAAACACAACACAACACATGCCCCCACAGACTATAAACATAAAAGATATATAAATGAACATGTTATATATTTTTTTTAAATTGTAAAGATGTTTAACCGTGAGTGCGCTCGTTTGCTGGCGTGCCGTAGTGCAGCTACAGTTAGCAGTCAGTGGGAAAGCATATAAGAACTAAATATGCAAAATAAGCCAGGAAGCAATAGCGTAGCGGTAGAGATGTTGGCTGAAGTGCAGGCATTCATGGTTCGAGCCCCAACAACACCATTTTTTTTTTTGCAAAATAAGCAGGAAGCAAGTCCCTGACAAATATGTACACATAAAACCACAATTCATGTAAAATGTAATGAAATAGCCCATTTACATTGCAGACATGTGAGGTAACAAAAGAAGAAAACATGCCAGATGTGCTCATAGCTGAGCTACAGTTTAACAGAGTGAGTGCATGTGCCCGTAGATGAGCAGTGGTCTAACTGGTGCAAAATGAGTGCCCGTAGCTGAGCAGTGGTTTAACACGTTAAATCTATGTGCCCCTAGCTGAGCTGAGCGTAATATGCGTGCCGATAGCCAAATGAGGCTTAAAGCAGCGTACCTCGTTTGCTGAGCTGCGCGCACCGCAAACAAGCTAACCGACGGGCAACGCGTTGAGCAAGCCGTATCAAAACTGCCTTTACACAGGCGCACCCCTCAGCATGTCTAGACAGTCATGAAAATAAAAAGCAGTGGCCAGATTCGAACCCAGGATACTATACACCAAAGTCAAGGTACAGAACCACCAAGCCACGACAGCAGTACCTGTAAATGCAATAATAGCTAATATATAGGAATGAATACAAACTACAGCATGACAATGCAGGTTTACTGAAGTTGATACAATTCCAAAATGGCCAATCACAGATATGTGCGGGAAAACCGGACTATATAAGCCTCATAGGCGGGAATACACAGCATAAACGATTGTAGAACAGACCTGCAGGCAGAATGTCAGGGGTAGGAGAGGGTAGTCGCTTTCGAGCACAGAGGTGGGGTGTTGAGGAGTCCAGGTACATGGCCTGGCTCCTAGTCCACAATCATGAGGCCCAACTCATGCAGGGCCAGGTCCTCTGGGGAGCATACAGGGCTGAGGCGATCTCCGCATTTTTTTAAAGCTGTCTCTAGTGAGACAGGTTTCTAAAAACAATGGAGATCTTATGTTCTCCATTGATGTAAAAAAAAAAAAAACCCCCAAAAAAAGACTTATACTAATGGAAAAAGTCCGGGCGACCGGACCTTTTTCCATTAGTATAAGTCTGATTTACAATGTTCACTCTGACCAATCAGCGTGCACGTTTTGGAATATTAATGGGGGGCTGTTGTATAATAGGCATTATTGAATGGCACAAACAGATATATTGGAAATATCAGATTTTAACTAAAGAAGAGAGATACCAAACTGAAAAATGGTGGGGAAAAATGTCCTCTGGAATTTAGGTTGAGAAACTTGTTCAGAGATAGTTATTTTGTATAAGGAGACATTAAAAATATTAGATATTGCATTTGTCATAATGGGTAAAACAACCATTCTTGATGTAAGATGGAAAGAGCAGATTTTCAGAATTATTGCAAACTATGCATATGTAACAGAAAAGAGAGAAGATACGTTTAGAATATAATTCAGTACATGTTGCTATAAATAGGGAAATAATTGTGGTAGGTGATTTTCATTGGAATTTAAGACAGAAGAATAATGCTTATGATGTTAAAAAGTGTTCTATATTATAAAATATGAACTGTGAATTAGGAATAAGAGTACATGGACTTGTAACACAGGAGAACAAAAAACTGAAATAGAGTATTTCTTAATTTCATCTGGGTTACTAATAGCAGAAGGTGTTTCAATGACCGTTTTTTTCGATCACTGAGTAATTTGGATTATGTTAAAAGGGAATGATGAATATATAAGAATAGAAAAGGGAATAAAAATAATTAATGACGTTAAATGGGATGAGAAAAGGAAAATTGATATATTAAATTTATGGCAAGCGCATGTAAAAACGACAGATTTTTACATGGACTGGTCAGAATGGTAGTTCTGTTTTAAAATTACAAAATGTGTTATTTATGATGACAGTTTAGAAAAAAAAATGAAGGATTCTTTATCAAGGAACAAGAATTATTTAACCTAAACAAAATGAAAATAAAACATTTACTGTAAAGCAAAGATATTTTATTCATAGGTGCTTATTAGGCTAACGGCCACAAGGGCCTTTTAAAGCCTAGTCATGCATCCCAAATCTCTGACAAGTTCTGATACCCTTGATAAGTGTAAGCATGGGCCTGGGAGGATGAACCATTACAGGTTACCTGTGTCCATTAGAGACATAGCTGCCAAACTAGGGATGAATTTCCGGTTTCTCATCCAGTTGTCCAAGTTGCACTTGAATCGGGTTATGGAGGACCTCTGCTTCACACGGACGGGGAGCCTTTTTCATAGATGGGGTAGTCTCTGGGATACATACTTATCTCTCCAGCAGGTCCTATTAATATCACAGGCAAGGTTTAAGTCTTTAGAATGGTTAATTCTGATGCTACTTGTTTTGTGGATACGCAGGATGTTCATCAGAGTGGGGTCTGACAGTGCCCTGTATGCCAGGCATAGATCTTCCCTCAAAAGCCTGTACAAAACAGAATACAGGGACAGGGCCTTGAGACAGTCTGCATAGAACATTTTACTTACACCCTGCATTCTTTTAGTGAGGAACCTCTGTGGACGTTCCAGTTGTTGGATATGGTTGGTTAGGTACATACCAAAGGGGGCACTGTACTCAATGATAGGTCTTATAAATTCCGAATACAGTGGAACAATGACTTCCTTGGACTTGGATGCCATACCTTTGTTTATAAGTTGCAAAACACAGAATGATTTCCTCACCACTGCAGGCACATGATGGTCAAAGGCTAGATTACTATCTGTGTGTGTCCCTAAGTCCCTGACTACTGGGTCAACTGTAAGGGGTGTGTTGTCAGTATGATAGTTATCAAGGATGGATGACTTCCCAAAGGATACTATTATGCATTTCTTGGCATTTAGTTTTAGTCCATGGCTCTGACACCAGTTGTTTGTCTGCGCCAGCCCCTTCTGTAGAACATTTGTGTCAGTGTGAGATTCAATGACAACTTCTAATTTGCAGTCATCTGCAAATTTAGTTAGCCAGAGACCACTTACATACTGACCTTGACTTCATGGGAAAAAAAAGAAGAAATTGCACCATACCTGTGTAAATTCATTAAAATAGTAACATAAGAGAAAAGAAGGATACAACAGGTGTAGCACATAATACACAAAGTAAATAAAATAAAATTTAAAGGACAAATAATACAAACTAACAAGAAACAGAGTGTAGATACTTTTTCAAAACAAGACAGTAATGAGATGGGAAAGAAAATTGACACTAGGAATTAGAAAATGTATTAAAGGGGGTTAATTTGGAATCAGCAGGGGGCCTGGATGGAATAGAATAGGGGATGTATAAAAATATGACAATAATACAAAAATATTTTCTAATGGTATTAAATGAATGGTTAAAGGATTTCAATATAAAGAATTATGTAGTGGAGTAATTAAATTTATATGGGAAAAAACATAATAAAGATGAGACGCACAATTGGAGACCTATAGTCTTAAATTTAGTGACTATAAAATGTTTATGAAAATTTTACAAAGAAGAATGGAAAATAAAATAAGCAAGGTAATAAGCGGAAACATATATGGTATAAAAGGTAAAGAGGGCAATAATCACTCCTAATACTGAGTTAGCAGATGATGTTCTATACAGAAACAATCAAACAAAAATAATGGTGTGTGATTTAAGCACAGCCTTTGACTCAATTCAACACAATCCCCAGGATTCACGAGCCTCCGGTAAGAGTTATAACTCTTACACTGAGGCTGCAGTTAAACGGAGTGATGTCAGCATGTTTGCATATTCATGAGAGCATGCTGAATCACACCTAAGTCTAACACTGTCCGTGTAAGACAGTAGGGTGTCCGTAGGCCGAGCCCTGCAAGCGGACACGCCCCCAGAAGTGTAAAAGTGCCCAAAGTAAACACCCACAACAGAGTCCACGGAAATGTGAACAAACACAACACAACACATGCCCCCACAGACTATAAACATAAAAGATATATAAATGAACATGTTATATATTTTTAAATTGTAAAGATGTTTAACCGTGAGTGCGCTTTTGCTGGCGCGTCTGTAGTGCAGCTACAGTTAGCAGTCAGTGGGAAAGCATATAAGAACTAAATATGCAAAATAAGCCAGGAAGCAATAGCGAAGCGGTAGAGATGTTGGCTGAAGTGCAGGCATTCATGGTTCGAGCCCCAACAACACCATTTTTTGCAAAATAAGCAGGAAGCAAGTCCCTGACAAATATGTACACATAAAACCACAATTCATGTAAAATGTAATGAAATAGCCCATTTACATTGCAGACATGTGAGGTAACAAAAGAAGAAAACATGCCAGATGTGCTCATAGCTGAGCTACAGTTTAACAGAGTGAGTGCATGTGCCCGTAGATGAGCAGTGGTCTAACTGGTGCAAAATGAGTGCCCGTAGCTGAGCAGTGGTTTAACACGTTAAATCTATGTGGCCCTAGCTGAGCTGAGCGTAATATGCGCCGATAGCCAAATGAGGCTTAAAGCAGCATTTCGCTTATGCGGAGCTGCACCGCAAACAAGCTAACCGACGGGCAACGTTGAGCAAGCCGTATCAAAACTGCCTTTACACAGACGCACCCTCAGCATGTCTAGACAGTCATGAAAATAAAAGCAGTGGCCAGATTCAACCCAGGATACTATACACCAAAGTCAAGGTACAGAACCACCAAGCCACGACAGCAGTACCTGTAAATGCAATAATAGCTAATATATAGGAATGAATACAAACTACAGCATGACAATGCAGGTTTACTGAAGTTGATACAATTCCAAAATGGCCAATCACAGATATGTGCGGGAAAAACGGACTATATAAGCCTCATAGGCGGGAATACACAGCATAAACGATTGTAGAACAGACCTGCAGGCAGAATGTCAGGGGTAGGAGAGGGTAGTCGCTTTCGAGCACAGAGGTGGGGTGTTGAGGAGTCCAGGTACATGGCCTGGCTCCTAGTCCACAATCATGAGGCCCAACTCATGCAGGGCCAGGTCCTCTGGGGAGCATACAGGGCTGAGGCATGGGACCGGTTAGCTCATGATCTCACCAGTGCCACAGGGATTCCAAGGACTGGTGAGCAGGTTCGTCACCACCATGCGGACCTGAAGAGATGCAAGCAGGACCAACTGAACCTTTGGATCCAGGAGGCCCGGCAATCACCCAACGCCCCACCACTGAGTAAGTAACATTTAATTATGTATGTAAAAAATTAAACTAGCTGATATTATGGAGATGTGTATTCCAATATTGCTTCATTTATATTACAGCTGCAGGTGTCCGTTCTGCGAACCGCAGAGCCTATGGCGATAGGCTGGTGCGGTTGCGCCACCAGGCAGGTCAGTAATCCACTACCAGTAACTGTAAAGAAATATAAAAGTATGACAGTCAGCAAAAGAGTGCAGTGTAGTCAGTAAGGAATAAAATCTGCAAGTAACAGTGTGAAAGTGTATGCAAGTATTGCTTGATTACAAGAGTTTTCAGCCTGTAAGTTTAACCTAAACATGAAACTGTCTGACATATATTCTGAAATAAAAATGCCCTGCCTGTAAGAAAATAGTACACAACCTGCAGCAGGCTGAAAAGTATAGCTGCAGAAGATGATGAAATTACGTGTGAAATATATCCCTGTGGAAATACTGAAACATGACAGAAGTGAGGCTGCTGGAATGGATTGTAATAAGTACTGTTAAAACATGTCAATAAAGCCTAGAAGTACCATCCTGAATAGTAAAATGAAAGCAAGTGAGAGAGTGTGAGAAAGTGCCATGAATCCAGCAATACAGTAGTAATAACCCCTGAATAAAGTATACTGCAGTCAAGACAGAATGAAATGCATGTGATATTCCAAACCAAACAGCAAAATCTGTTCAAAGTGTTGCTGCATCTGGAATGTGTATCCCAAAATCAGGATATGTTGCTCTCAGTCTGCAATATGCAGATAGGATGTTTGTCTGATATACCAAACCTCCACACTTGTCTACAGCTATATAAAGCAAATGTATCCCTGATGTAGCTGAACAAAGCTAGATATGAATGTGTATGAAGAACCATAAAATGTACATTGATGTTGCATTAACAGTCCTATCACCAAGTTGAAATAGTTACCATATAGGAAACTATAGTTAGAACAGTAGTGTGTATATAACTGTAGCTATTAGAAATGTACAGCATATGTATTGTTATTCGAAGGTGTTAATATTACTTTCTTCACCCCACCCTATAACTACATATAACCCATTCCACGTGAAAATGGTATGTGCAATCACAATTAACACCCCTGGACATTTGTCCTGTTGCGTCATATATATTTGCATGTCTGTTGATGCATCTGCCCTGTTCATACATCCACACCTGATGGCCTGTTGCCATCAATTAACCCTGCATGTTGTTGGACTGTGTATTTCTGTTCAAATTATGCATGTGTTATGCACGCTGTTCAATGGTGTGAATATCTGGGTGTCTGGTTAATGGGAATACTAATGCATGCTGTTACAACTAATTGTGAATGGTATTATATGTCACTAACCCAAACTGTCATGACATAATGCAAAACACAGTCCGACAGGGAGGCGGGTTCCAGCGGACCCACCTCTCCCACCTCAGCTGGCTAGTGCACCTGGCACTAGTGCCGAGTCCGGACCCTCCTCCGGTGGCCCTGTGCCACCTGCGGGTGGAAGCGCTGCAGGGGATGGGGCTCGCCCCCCCCTCTGCAAGTGTGGCCGGAGGAGATCCACCACTCACCCTCCGTAGTGTCCGGACTGTGGTGCGTAGGGAGATTCGGGACTCTGTCCTTGAGCCCCTACGCCAGCTTGAAGCATGGGTGGCGCAACTAACGGGCATGCCTGTTGTCCCGCCTACACAGCCCCCAGCACAGCCCCGTCCTGGGCAGTGAAGGAACATTGGCAACTGCCTATGGGTGGGGATATCAGTTCCACTGTTGCCATCTGTGGGCTCATGGGCTCTGGATATCCAAACCTCCGTCCCCGTCAATTGTGTAACCCCCCCACACGTGTCATACACCGCCCCTGTATGCCGTCTTGTTTGTCTTGTCTGTTTACCTACCCAACCTACCTCCCCAGCTGTACCGCCTACCTTCACCTGACATACCACTCTCACCTGAAAAAAAAGGGCACTCTGTACCCACAAAAAAATTACGCCCCATACATAGCTGCCCATTCCGCACACATGTCTACTGGACATGGAACCTATCAATTCCAATTGGCTGTACAACAAGTATTATTGTTGTCCTGACACCTCTCTCAGGGGTGGAAGGTTTCAAATGTCACACCAAATTCCATACATATGCACAGCTGTTGCTGATGAAGAAATGGGCAGCTATGGGCCTTACCTACATCCCTCCTGCACATCCCAAGCTTGTTTTCCTACTGTCTTACCCTCTTTGTGACCCCTTTTTCACCACTTTCCTGTCTCCCCATTTTTCTTTTCTTTCAAAGAAAATAGCGGTGTGCAAGAGTAAGCACGTAAGTGGTTGTAATCGGTGTGCGCTGTTTGTGAGCTAACCGCCAGTGCGCATGCGTGAGCTCCGCGCAAACCAGCGATAGCCCGGTTACAACTGCTTAAAAGTGCCTTAGTCACTTTGATTGATAGGTCTTGTACTCAGTTCAAAAGCAAAATAAAATCCCACTGTGAGTCACGAACCCAGGACCTTGGCAACTGTAATCTGCATGACTTACCACTAAGCCATGACTGTTATACAAGAACATTGTGCTAAAGTAAATATATCATGTAATAGTAGGAATGAATGTAAAGGGAATATAGATGTGTAGTACACAAAGCATGACATTTAGAATTACTATCAAAACTACTGGATTTCCATAATAGTAGTGTGTGAACAGAAACAGCCATGCTAGTTGGAAGCTAGTAGGTAATAATGTCACTATAGCACCTTGCAAGACACACACATACTCACAGCAGGATAAGCACTGCCCATACCCCACAACCTCTTACAGGAACACATCTGGACCAAGTAATAAAATATGTGGAGCAAAGGCCCAAAACCAGGGACACATTACAAATAATGTTACAACAAACGCAGACAGTTCAGAAACTAACAGGGTCTACACTTTGTGGGATGTTTGGAAGGGTATGCAGTCTGGAACTTCAATGTTTGTCACCATAGTCTGACCTGAGCCCAGAGTGATGTGCTAGAAAAAGGTGTGCATGGGATATTGACCAAAATATGAGGCAGAAATGTGGACAACCTGCAAATATCTGTACACATGACGGGTCCGACACCACCATATTTGAATAGTTAAGAGCCTAGACATAGCAACAGTGAATGACCTACAGGGATGCCCCACAGACCCCATGTGAAATGTACAAACATTAGGCAGAAAGGTGTAACACATGCAATGGTAACTATGGAGTCCGTAAAGTATTCACCACTTGCATGGCAGAAAAAGTGTAGTAATACATATGCTCATGCTAACCCACAGTCACAACTGCAGCATACCAGACATTTTAATGGGTGTACCCCACTGATATGTACCATTGCATGAGGCACATAACAGATGAACCTGAAAGTCTCTGGGGCCTGCTCAGCAGCATACTCAAATACCCTAATAGATGTCAAGGCCCACACCATGGCCAGACCACACTGCATGCTGTAACACCCTAGCAGATATAGCAAGCATTCCAAGGTGTGCATGTACATGGAAAATAGGAAAGCTACAGCAGCACACTACAGTCAAGACACCTAGCAGGCATACAAGTAGTGACTGTAAAGGGCAACTATTGAAGCCTTAGCAACAGAGTGCAAGCAAAAGTGAAAGGAAAGCACACACACACACACACACACACACACACACACACACACACACACACACACACATTAACAGTAGTAGTAGTTGTAGGTGTCAGTGTACATACACAGTTAGTACAGGAAACTGGAGAAATGAATGGAGGAATGTTAATCTACAACACACCTGGAAATATGAGAGAGATACCAACCTTTACACTCACAGAACATTGTCCACAGCATAACAGCATGGTCCCTGCCCTTAACATCTGAAAGGGCTACGCCTATCCCACACACCTTTTTATAGCACTGTTCTGAAATCACAGTGAGAACTGCAATCAGTACACAACTGGCTGCATGCAATTAGCAAATGCTGGCTAACAATTGGTGCAGAGGCCATCACATGGGCATATGCAGATACCTACAAAAGTATGCTGTATTCCATGTCCACGCATGCAATACTTTCATTGCACCCTGAGAAGGACGTGAGAGACAGACAGAGAGAGAGAGAGAGAGAGAGAGAGAGAGACAGAGACACAGACAGAGACAGAGAAAACTGCAATTAAGCAGACAGAAACAAATTGTTCAGCAACAGCTACCTGAAAGCTGACAACTGGGAAGTGGAGCAGCAGGACAGAGAACCAGACAGCAACACAAGCAGCTGTGACAAACACAGGTAATGTAAAGTAATACTATAAAGGTCTACATACTGTGAACCCTCCATATGTGTCATTGGTCTGTATCCATATGTATATGAAGATGTGTAAAGGGCAGGGACATACAGCAACTATCAGTGAAGGCTGTACATACATTTGTATGTGATATGTGAGAGCATCTATGTGCACATATCAATGTTGTTTGATTGTAGGTTGTAGTGCCATGTACAAAGTAGGTTACACAGTTATGTATGTTTAGCAGTATGTTAGTGTGTGTATACAGTATGGTAGACAAATATGTTGATATACCTGTCTAACATATGGATACGTATGTATGTATGTCAACATATGTATGTGCATATATATATATATATATATATATATGATATGCATATATGTATACATACATAGAGAGAGAGATGTAGGAATACATAGACAGATGTAGATAGAATATTGTACAAACATATCTATGTAATGCACACATACAGATATAGATATATGTAGATACATATACATAGACAGACTGATCTGACTACCTACAGGTATGACTGTATATGACGACCTGCAACACAGCCTGTCCCACCCCTCTGTCACTCACACCCCTCTGTGCCCTCCACATCTATAGCAATATATGTACACCAATATATATATGTGTATATGTATACGGACATATATATATATATATATATATATATATATATATATATATATATATATATATATATATATATCTATATACATATAGATATATCTATATACATATATAGATATATATATATATATAGAGAGAGAGAGAGAGATGTATATACAGTCTGAGTGAGGCACATGTGTACATATGTATTGCAACAGGTGCCTGGTGACAAAGGCATGGAGTGAACACCAGTGTCAAATCCGGAATACCATACCACATTCCAGATCACCTACACCAGTAACCACCAGATATGTGATTGGCTGCCCACCACTACGTGTCAGGTGTGAACAGGGTCATGAATGTGTACAATAGTGGCCCCAATGATATTCACAGTGGCACACTATCCCTGGAATACCTGCACATGGTATGTGTCAGTGGACATGGTGTGTCAGCTATGGAAATGTAGGTCGGTGTACCCCTCCACACCACATAATGGATGCCATGGTATGGACCTCACATGACAGCTACAGATATGGAGAAGGACACAGTGACATGTACAACACTGTGACAATGCACTCAAACACATTACCAATGCACAGTGACTAACAACACTACAGAGTACACATATGCCACCCACATAGAGGTTACAACTCCCGGATTTACATATGGAAGTCACACCCATGACAGATGTCCAACAACCATAGTAACACCTCACACCATCCACAACCTAAATGTCTGCTGTGTGTCGTCCGTGCCACTGCAATAGAGTGCACATGTGGAGGTAAGAGTTCCTACCCACAGATAAGACATACCCTGCAATAAACCACACAGTGTTAAGAAGCAAGACTCCCCATGAGTACATGTCACACATACCCCTGCTGAATGTTAGCCAGATAGGTAATATGCCATATGAGTCACCCTGTGTAACTGTGTGACAGCAGCAGGTACCATCACACCACATGTGTCACAATGGTCAGGGTAGCAGAACAGCACTCTGCTGTAGACCCAGGGCAATAGCATATTGTATAGTATTGTATTGTAATGTAATGTATTGTGTTGTATTGTATTGGTATGTTGAGATGCCTCCTTCGTGGAGTGGAACCACTGCTGCTGTGCGCCAGTGTACAGGTACATATCCTGTAGTCAGGCTAGTGTTACATAGCACTTCTATATGTGTGTTTAGCTCCTGTCAGAGTTTATGTAGCATGCAACTGGGGATACCATCAGGTCCCATCCATGTTGTGTATTCTGCTGTCCTGCGGGTGTCTCTCACCTGGACATCTGTGATGAGAGGGAGGTTACAGTCAGCTGGGATAACTATGCCTTATTTCGGGGGAGAGGGCGGGCTGACACCTGCACTGAACCTGTCTGCCACAAAGTTGTCGATATCTGTGGTGTCAGTGAAACATTTGTTGTTGTGTACTAACTATGGGCATAGAGGATGGCTCCTGACCAGGTTGCTAACATAACTGAAGAAGGCCTTCTGGTCATCTGTAGTGTCACTCTTGATTTCCCTCTCAAAGTTGCCCATGTATTTTGTATGATGGAAAATAGATCCTTACCAGTGCTGCTCAGACATGCTCTCACTTTAGTGAATTATGCTCTGTCTTGCAGTAGCTTCCATCTTCTGTAATACAATCTGTCTATGGCTGGGGTCAACTGGACAGGATGCTGTCCCTTTGTGGAGAGTGTCTTGGTCATATATGGGATTGCATGATCCATGCATTCTCGGAGATGTCTGTAGAAAGCAACTGTGTAGGGGTCAGCATTGTGGGTTGTATCTGCCACTGGCCCAGTGGGCTGAAAGGATACCATATCACTGTTACAAAGTGTAGAGTTTGTATCTGTAATGTTATGCACTATAGTCGTTTGTGCTGGTGGTGGAGGTGGGATATGTATATCCAGGGCAATCAGTGTGTGGTCAGCTCACAGTAGCTGACGATGTAGGCCATACAGTACCTAGATACAAACCCCTAGAGTGAGGAGGTGCTCTTGACCTGAATCAGTGTTCTGACTGCTGGGGTTTGGTAGTATGTCGTATGGAGTCTGCCAGGTACTGTTGCACAGTTGCTGACTGAGCACCAATACCTGGCCATCTACATGTGTATCCACCAATAGACAGACAGATGTTACATATGTGAGATATGTTGTATCATAACAGTCGAGTAGCATATGTAGTATGTGTGCCAAATTCTGCTGACATAGATTGCTGATACCAGGTTATTTTCTTTCTCAGGTACATGGCCCACCCGCGGAATCCCACCTACTCCACAGCTGAGGATGAGGAGATACACCAGAGCCTGGTGCGGGATTATGCAATACTCTTTTCCCGCACCAGCCAGGATCAGCAGGAGAGGGCTGCACTGTGGCAAAACCTTGTCCGTCGGGTAAATGACATAGGCACGCATAATAGGACATATGAGCAGGTACGACATCACTGCAGTGATTTAATCAGACATGTCCGTCAGCGTGCGTCGGATATCCACAGGCAATAGGTCGCCACAGGTGGTGGGGTGGCTACACATCCCCCACTCACCAGACTGGAGGGACTACTCATGAGTGTAGTGGCTCCAGTCCGCCAGCAACAACAACAACAACAGCAGCAGACATGCATTATGATGGAGGCTGGAGCCACACAGCAGCAAGACAGTGAACGTGCAGGTAATATGCCATATGTATAGTTGACTGTTATGTACACTGGTAGTTAATGGATGTGTGGGGTGTGTCCTTGGTTTGTAGCTGTCACCATAGTATTTAATGTGCAAGTGTGATATCCTCAATATTAGCAGCTGACCTGTGAAAGGTGACTGTTGTACTACTGACCTGTATCATACTCAGTAACAATGGCACAGTTGTGCCCACTGACATTAGTTTCTTCACGTCTGCAGGACCCTCTGGTATAACAGCAATGCAGCCTATCCATGCTGGTGAGTGTGTATTAACAATTCCTGTAATAGTGTTAATAGTACTATTTGGCTCACTTAGTAGTGCTCTTTGTATGCATGTAGGTGTGTCTGTGTCTGTGTGTTGATATCACGCATACTGAGTACTGTACAATTGTGTGAAACTGTGTGCATGTGTGCATATGTGCACCTGTGCATGTGTGCATGTGTGCACCTGTGCATGTGTGCATGCGTGCACCTGTGCATGTGTGCACCTGTGCACGTGTGCATGTGTGCACCTGTGCACATGTGCACGTGTGCACCTGTGCATGTGTGCACGTGTGCACCTGTGCATGTGTGCACCTGTGCATGTGTGCACCTGTGCATGTGTGCATGTGTGCACGTGTGCATCGCTGGAAATGTCTAGACATTGTAAACTGTGTTTCCTGTTTCCCTCCCACAGGTTCTGTTGCTGCTCTGGTGTCATGTAGCAGGGAACCTGAGTCAGGTGCCGTGGGTACTGATAATGATGACATCTGTGTAATGGCACAGGAAGGTATGCCAGGGTCCGCCATTGGTCAGCCGATTGACAGTACACAGCTGTCGACCCCATCAATGCGCACAGTTATCCTGCCAATACACCCTTTGTCACCATTGTCCCTAGGTGATGGACAGCATACAGTGGGCATTGACCAGGGTAATGTGGTATCTGTGGCACATGCCTCCCCACACAGCAGCCATGGGCATGGCCCAGAGATGATACCACACAGACAGATGTCCAGGGTTTTTCGTGGGAGCTTCCATGGGCGTACTGCCCCTGTCAGACGTGCCCATAGAGGTCTTACAACCTCAGCTATGTTTTGGACTGTCATGCAGGCACAGTCACGTATGGAACGGTACACCAGACAGGGTCTGAGGGAGCTGACAGCATGTCGCACAGCCATGACTGACAGTATGCGTGACATTGCGGCTGCCGTCCGTGATTTCACCGATGTCATAGACAGACGTTGTGGGGACATATTAGACCGGTTCCACAACTACATGTCCATGAGCCAGGGCGATGGTGGGTGGTTGAGGCGTCGACGTGGCTGTATGCCAGCAACAGCAGCAGCTGGCAGTCGTCGCGGACGGCAACAGGGCCGCGGCCGCCCCAGTAGTGCCAGCAGCAGCCCCAGCAATGCTGGGTCTGTGCTGTCATCAGACCGCCCCAGGAGACCACGTGCACGTGGCTCTAGCCAGGCCCGACAGGGATCTGTGTCCAGTCAACGAACACCTGCTTCTGATGACAGTACCCAGTCTGGGTTGGTACCGGATACGGTCCGTAGCACCCGTGCAAGGCACAGGTACCGTGTCCGTGGCCAGAGACACTGATCTGTATGACCTGGCAGGTACAGTCTGTGGCTGTCCACAAACACCAGTATATGGCAGCCATGAGGTGGAACTGTGTGCATCCATACACACATGCAAATTGACAACACCTAGGGCTACCGCATACATGCACACACTGCATCAACATTGCCCCACCTTCTACTGCTGTCCCTCACCAACACACATACACATACATGTCAATTGGTGGTATCGGTGGCTGACTTAGGCATACCAAGTTCACACCCTGTGCATATGATGAAACTGTGCCACCTCCTGCAATCTGTAACAACTGTGCAGGTACAGGTTAACATGTTGCTGATGCACAGGGTGACCACATAGATGTGTACTAATAGTATCATGTTGTTAACAGTACTGTGTGCTGAATTAATTGTGGGTATATCACAGCATGCCTGATGCAGTAAGTGTGTGATTGTCATGTCCTGTTGTCTACACCCATGGTAAGTACCATAGTGTATCATCTGCACATGTTGGCATACCGTGGTAATGATGTCAACAGAAGGCTACATACATAGGTAGCACAGGGGATAGGGTAATGAATGTAGTAATACACAATGATGGACATGTAAACTGCAAGTGGCATGTTGCCCACACTAGACTCTGCAATGCAGATGTTTGAGGATGTTGATATGTGTGCAGTACTACACGACTGGTACAGGACACACAGGAGCACCCTAGCACTGCATGCTCACATCTCATACCATGCTAGACAGCCCCAACACACATAACTAACTGTCACAGGAGGGAGAGTCCCCATATATGTCAGGGATACTGTGGTGGCAGGCCAGGGAGCATACATCCTACTAGGTATGGAACCACTGAGTGAAGGCTCAGTGTCTGTTATTTGACATGTGTATTACTGCAGGTATGAGCACATGGGTTTCTATCCAGTTATTGTACATCCTGACAGTACATGGTCTGTACACTTGTGTGCACTGAGACTGGACCCTAGCCATCTGACCCGTGTATTTCCATGTACATGTGCATAGTGCCTGCATATTTGCAGTGTTACCTACTGGAACTGGTACAGCTTGTTTGTTGTACAATGGACTACATGCAGCCCTGTTTACTGTAGCTTTGTTTGCATGCATGTTTGCTTGCAATTACCCTGGAATACTGATCACACCTGCAATGCATAGTTATAGAGCTTCTGTGGACTCCTAGTGCCATCTGCATAGCCTACTATATGTATGTCCATGTCCCACTTGACAGGATGTCACTGTTTGTCCTGTTCACATGTACATTGCCTGTGACACAGTGCATATGACTTACCTGGCATGTGTCCATGTGAGCAGTCATATATGCTACTGCTAACTAATAACAGGCACTACACCTTCACACATTCATCTTCTGTTGAACTACCTGCTTTGCTAGGGACGGCCTGCACCTGTCACCCCTGGGCTTTCAGATATTGGCAAAGGCTCTTGCTACCCCCATAGTGCCTATGTTAGGCAGGGCTCAAATGACAGACCCACCTTCATAGGTATCACAAGGGATAAGAAACTGAGAGCAATGCTACCCAACGCCAGACGTCTAAACCTCCAGATGCATGCACCCAAAACACTCCTTGGCATGGAAAACATTGATATCTGTGCAGTAACAGATGCCTGGTTCAGGGCTACTGACAGCACACCAGCACTACCAGGTTTAACCCGGATGATTTCTTTGAAACAGTCACCAAGGCCATTGACGAGGGGAAGGTGGTTCACACAGCCTACCTGGACCTTGCAAAAGCCTTCACAACAATACCCCACTTGGGCATTCTAGAGAAGCTCACCAGCTTAAATATAAGCCCCTATGTCACTAGATGGATTGCACAGTGGCTCAAGGACAGAACCCACATGGTTAGCATTGCTGGAGCCATGCCAGACCCCACACCAGTTACGAGTTGTGTCCCACAAGGCTCAGTCCTGGAACCTCTCTTGTTTGGTATATATTTATTGGAGGTATGGGCCAACACAGACGGACTGTGGCTGTCCAAATATGCAGTTGACTGCAGACTGGCCACCATAATCGACTCTCCAGCTGACACAAGCATCTTCCAAAGGAGCATCATAGCAACAGACAACTTGTGCCAGAGCTATGGCCTTCTGCTGCACAGTGTTTAGAAAGGGGAATGTGCATCCTGTAGTCTGTTCACCTAGTTTCCAAAAAGGACATTGTCCTCACACACACTAACCCCCCTCAGCCAAAAACACACACTTGCCAATTGCAGGATTCAAACCCCTATCTGACTATGTTATGACACTTGAGACGGATGCATTAGCAGAGCACGCTATTCGCATTTCTGGGAGTTTTCCCTTCTCCTGCTTTACTTATAGAGTGCTGACATCATCAGTGTTTAGAAAAGGGAATGAGCATCCTGTAGTCTGTTCACCTAGTTGCCAAAAGGGACATTTCCTTCACACACACTAACCCCCCTCAGACAGACACACACACTTGCCATTCGCAGGATTCCAACCCCTACCTAACTATATTATGACACTTGAGACGGACGCATTAGCAGAGCGCGCTATTCGCATTACTGGGAGGTTTCTTTTCTCCTGCTGTACTTATAGGGTGCTGACATCATCGGTGTTTAGAAAGGGAATGTGCATCCTGTAGTGTGTTTTCCTAGTTGCCAAAAGGGACATTTCACTCACACACACTAACTCCCCTCAGACAAACACACTTGCCATTCGCAGGATTCAAACCCCTACCTAACTAAGTTATGACACTTGAGATGGACGCATTAGCAGAGCGCGCTATTCGCATTACTGGGAGGTTTCTTTTCTCCTGCTGTACTTATAGGGTGCTGACATCATCGGTGTTTAGAAAGGGAACGTGCATCCTGTAGTGTGTTTTCCTAGTTGCCAAAAGGGACATTTCTCTCCCACAGACTTACACACACACCAACCCCACTCACACACACACAAACACACACACACACACACTGAGCATTTGCAGGATTTGAAACCCCTACCTAACTATGTTATGACACTTGAGACGGACGCATTAGCAGAGCGCGCTATTCGGATTACTGGGAAGTTTATTTTCTCCTGCTGTACTTATAGGGTGCTGACATCATCTGTGTTTAGAAAGGGGAATGTGCATCCTGTGGGGAGGCAGACACCAAGCACACTCTGGCTAAGCTGTCATTCCCTAGGGCAAACAGCCTAGTGTTGACCTCTACACCCATATGTTTAATTGTCAAATGCACATTATTTGTTGCTGATAGACTGTTTGCACATCTTTATTGCCATAGCATTCCCTGTTTGTATGAACAACTTGTGCATCTGTGGAAGTTGTTTGCATATGGGAGGGATCCACTATATCACGTATGTCTCTGTAGTCATTTAACTGTGTGCACTGGGCAGACTGCTGTAATGTGGTTGGTTCCTGGAATAACACATAAAAATACCAGATATGTGTGTCCAACTGCTAAACCGAGATTTGGCCTAAGTGTGTGAGCATGCCCAGTTCAGCCTTCCCATGGCATGTTGTCTGACATATGTCTCATTTATCAAAGTGTGTGAGCATGCCCAGTGTGAGCATTCCATATGTTGGACTCTGCAGCCCAACACATTTGTGGATGAGTGTGAACTTCAACAAATATCACCCGCTTATGGTT
Organism: Protopterus annectens; assembly: GCF_019279795.1. Lineage (NCBI taxonomy): Eukaryota > Metazoa > Chordata > Ceratodontiformes > Protopteridae > Protopterus > Protopterus annectens. Next base: position 443,131,836 of record NC_056732.1, on the reverse strand, counting down.
GTGTGTTGTGTGTCATGTTGTGTAGTTACTGTACAACTGCTTTGTGTGTGAACACAACAGGATTATACTGTGCCTGCAGTGTTTGCATGGGATACTTTGCATACAGTTGTCAACATCCTTTCACACTGACCTAACACTGTAGTACTGTATAGTGTACTGGTAGTACTTTGACTGTGGTGGACAGTATCCTGGGCTTTACTGCTATCACTGCTTTACATTTCGATAGTGGGCACAACAGCCTGGTTAGGGGCCAGTTGTGTACATCTGACCATGTTGCATTCTGTTCAGATATGAACTACTTAGACCAGGCTTGTCCAACATTGGTAGTGTATTCCACAACATAGGTGTACATTTGCAAACACTAGCGATGTGCCCTAGTCCATGTCTAATGCTAGTTGGAGAGTGTGTTTGTCCTTCAACACACATTGTAAGTGGAGTTTGCCATGACATATGTCATGGTTAGTATACTGTGCCTCTGTCTATCTGTGACATGTCAGTGATACCCAGGATAAGTCTACCATCTCCCATCCACTCATCAGGATTCCTATTGAGGAAGATTGATAAGTGACTCTGTGGGTAGCCTGTGCTGGAGGCTCAATCATGGGTGGGGGTGGCTTCTGTGTTATGGATCACGCAGTACAGCTTGTCCTATGTAAGTCAGTGCTGTGGTTCAGGTCTCTCATGTGCATAGCTCACTGCCATTCAGATTGTACATGGTGCAGCATGTTTATTGATGCCAGCAACACAGGCAACACATGGCATCTGTGCAAGCTCTTTGATACTCCTGATGAGGTACTGTTGGGGACTTTACGATTGATGGAGGTGTCTGCTGAGGTACATCCCACAGGGGCTATTGTAGTCAATTGTACCGCTGATGAAGGATGACTGCAGAGCAACAATGACCTCCCTTTATCTAGATCTGACAGCCTTCATGATTAAGTGGGTATATGGTATGTTTCTGTAAACACTACAGCACATGTTTGTCCAATGCAGGATATCTATCACCTTGTGTCCCCAGGTCTCTCATTACATGTTAACTACATAATGGGTTAACACCTATGTGGTAATTGGTGGGCACTTACTGTATATCCACGGGGGTTGACTATACACGTTTCTGCAATTAGCTTGCTGACATGGCTATGGCACCAGTTGTCTGTTTCTATGTGGCCCTTTTGTGGGATGCTTGTGTCAGCTGGTGGATCATATGTGGTGAGCAGTTTGTAGTCCTCTGCAAACATGTTCGGACACAGTCCTTCCATGTTTGCCTGTACCTATGGGACATATATACCAGACAAGGGAGATCCCAGGACAAAGCCTTGTGGGATGCCAGTTATATCTGGTTTGTGGTCTGACATGGCTGCAGCATGTCTGACCATGTCTGTTCTGTCCTTGGTCTGGTTTGCAACCCCTCTACTGACATGTGGGTTTATATTTAAGCTGGTGAGCCTATCTATAATGAACACGTAGGGTATTGTATAGAAGCCTTTGCAAGGTCCAGCTACACTGTGTGGACCACATTGCCCTCATCAATGACCTTGATGACTGTTTCATTTGAGTCAAACATGTTTAGCGGCAGGATCTGCACTTGAGTAAGCCACACTGGGTTGGGTCCGGTGTCAGTAGGTCCCCAATATCTTTATGTCTGTGGTACATGCTGATCCTTTCCATAGCTGTGCAGACCGAGCTTCTCAGGATTCTGGGGTAGTAGTTTTCAGTATCCATTCCGGCAACACCTTTGTTGGGAAGGACCACTGTTGCTGTACACTGCTCTTTGGGTACATATTCTGTGGTAAGGCTGACATTGAGCAGTAGTGTGGTTTGGCATTCCAGTCATCTTGGAGTCCAAGTTGCACTAAGCCCAGGACACCATCTCATACCATTGCTGCTGTGTGTTTTGCTTTGTAGATGTTGGCTGTTGCCTCAGCATCTGCAATGTCAGGGGGCCAGCAGTCTGCTGGGATAGATATTCTGCATTCGGGGGGGGTTTGCACTGCACCTGTCAGGATGTATGTTGGCAATATGTGTGTGTGTTTGTGATATTTGTGTGATTCACGGCATATCTGTGAATTCCCAACATGGTTCCTACCATCAGTTGTGAAAGCCTTGGGATTATCCTTAGTGTCCTGTACAATTTGTATCTTCATAGGTTCATAGTTTCATACTAGGCTATCCACCCTAGGGCATTTGTTAGCCTAGCCAGAGTGTGTGTGGCTTTTGCCACCCCTTGCTATGTGAATATTATGGTCATTTATGATTTGCTTTGCTGTGCCTCTGTCTGGACATGACACAGTGAAGACCCCCAGTGTAACTCTACAATCATCCATCCACTTGGCAAGATTCCTGTTGAAGAGTGTCAGTGAGGGGCTCTGCCTAACATGGAGTGGGATTCTGGTCCAGGGTGTGGGGAGCCTCTGGATTATGTATCTGTCCCACCGGCACATTCTATTTCATTATTTGTTGAGGTTGACATCTCTCACTCTCACAGCTCCGATGGATTTGAGTTTTCTGGGGTGGAGCATGTCCATTACTCCTGTGTTGGGCATGGCCTCCTACGACAGGCATGCAATGCCTCTGTGTAGGCAGTATGTGACTGCATTCAGCTGGGATGTCTACAGCCAGGCAGCATATGACATATATTTCAGACCCTTTATCCTCTTGGTGAGGTACCTTTGAGGTCTTTCTAACTGCTGCAGGTGTCAGGTAAGATACATCCCATATGAGGCATTGTGCTAGATTATGGGTGTGATTAGAGAAAAGTATAGGGGCACAATGACCTCTGTTGACGTAGATGTGAATCCTTTCCTGATACGGTGTCAAATGTAGACAGTCTTCCTAGCCACATTAGCAATGTGGGTGTCACATAACAGGTTACTGTCCACTTGTGTCCCTAGGTCCCTGGTTACTCCTTCCATACATAATGGTTTACCACCTATGTGGTCATTTGTGGTACCTTGTTTGGTACTTGGTGGGACATTCATACTGTCCAGTGTCTTCAGGACGGCTGGGTGGGGTTATTGTGTGTGAGAGTGCGGTCTGTAGCATGCTACAGACTGTACAGCAGTCTTGCCTACAGTTAGTTGCACATGGGTGAACTCCAATGCCTTGTGCATTGTCAGTTACCTGGACGTATGGGTGTCTGTGCTGACTATGGATACTCACCCTCCTTTTCTGTTTTGTTCCAGGTTTTGGGGGCATGACACATGATACGTGGTATAACCTGGTAGTGCTGGTGTGCTGTCAGGAGGCTTGCAGCAGGTTTCTGTCACTGCACAGACATCGATATTCTCCATACTGGGGATGGCCTCGAGCATGCATATTGGGGTGTACACATCTGGCATTGGTCAGCATTTCCCTTATGTTTCTTCCCACTTATGTTTTCTAGGGTGGTGGGTCAGTCTTTTCAGCCTTGCCTACAAAAGGCTCTATGGAGGTGGCAAAGGCCTTATCCAATATTCAGACGCCCAGGGGTAACAGGTGCAGGCCATCCCAAGAACAGCTGCGTGGCTTGTCAAGCATGACATCCCAAGCAGACAGACATTGGATCCCCTTGGTATGACACCAGTAAGTGTGCCACTTGCTATGGCTGATCATTCCATGTTTGTACTGTGGCATTATTCTTGGTAAGGATAGGATGCTGCAAACGGTGAATGTCATACCGGCCTGGACTATATAATCAGATAGCTCATCTATGTCTCTTTTCATGTAGTCTAGGGCGGTACATCTCAGGTCATTCACACCAGCATGGACTATGACTGCATCATATTTCTACTTGCTTTGGAGTGACCTACATACTTCTGTTATGTGGCATATTGTGGCAGCCTACAGGCAGCTTACTGTACCCTTTCCCTTGTTCAGTCTGGTGTGGGGACAGCAGTGTGTCTGACTATGGAGTCACCTATTACAACTGTATCAGGCATGTTGTTTCTCCTTCTGGCCTGTGACTGTTTGGCACACCAGCTTTGTGTACTATGTGTTGCATGTGCTATGTTTGGAGGTTGTTTGATTGGGTGTCTGCTTTAGAGGCCTCTGTTGGTGTGTTGTGTTTGTGATTTGTGCCTCTGGGAATGTTTTTCTGTGTTTATGTGTTTGGTTTGCAGTTGTAATAGGTCTATGTGGGACTGTGTTTGTGGTGTGTGTGGTTACCTACTCCTCCTGACTTGTTTTGGGAGTACTGAGTTGAGGGAGATCAGCCTCCAGTTTGGATAGATGGTTGCATCTCTCACATATATTTGTATTTCTTGGGTGGAGTTGGGGGTTGTCTGTGTACTTGGGGCAGGTGTAACATTGCCTCAGGATTCACAGATTCCACTTGTTGTGGCTGGCCTTAGTGGATTGTATGTGTGGACAGCTTTTATTGCCATACTACTGATCAGTGATTACTTCATTGTTTATGTTTGCTCTATCATGTAGTAGCTTCCTCATTCTCTTGCATGGTTTGGTTATGGCTGGTGTCCACCATGCCAGATTTCTCTGTATGGCATTGTGTCTTGTTTTAATTTAGGACTGCATAATCCAAGCATTCCTGGCAGTGTTCATGGAATGGCTGTATTACAGGTTCTGAGGTGTGGCCCATATTTTGCACCTGCACGGGACCTTTAATGGATTCCACATCAGTTTGGAGGAGTGCAAATATTGCTTAACACATGTTTTCCACTGTGGTTTTCTGGCCAGGGACTGTGGTCAGGATTTGGATATCCAGTGTGATTACTCTATGGTCTGGTTTTACCAGTGAGCAATACACTTCTCATCTTGCCATCCAGTACCCATGTTGCTGATTATCACATCCAGTATGCTTACCCCTCTTGTGGGAGTGGTACGTTGTTCCTGGGCCTTTTGATTTATGGATTCTATGAACTTTTGTCCTACACTGTTGGAGCTAGTATAATGCTCCCAGTCTATGTCTGGGTATTTGCAGTCACCCAATATAATGTGGTTTGGAGGACTTGATATATTCATGCATTCCAGCATTGTCCGGATGCAGTTCCTGGTGTTGGGACAGTAGTCTGTAGCAGGCTATAAACTGGGGGGCAGTTTTAGCCACTGTTACTTGAGCATGGCTAGTCCATGCTGTTTTTTGTTGTGGTACCGACATGGGAGTGTGGTTATCCTTGACAAATCTTGCTAGTCACCCTCCTTTTGTAGCTTGTTCCAAGTTTTGAGGCTGTACAGCACAGTATGAGGTGTAACCTGGTAGTGTTAGGGTGCTGTTGTGAGCCTTGCCTCAGTTTTCTGTTACAGCGCAGATATCAACATTCTCCATACTGGGTGAGTTTAGACTGCATGCATCTTGCTGTTTCAACTTATCCCTTATCTTATTCTTATCCCTTCTGATACCTATGGAGATAGGTTTGTGTTTTGAGCCTTACCTATTCAGGGCACACTGTGGGTGACAACAGCCTTTGCCAGTATCCATACAGCCTGCACTGATAGGTGCACGCCAGTCCTAGCAGGTGGTGCATCATGTCATGCTCAGCATGTCATCCCAGACTGGCACACATTGGATCCCCTTTGACTAACTGCGATACTTCAGTCAATTGTTGCACTTGATCATCTCATTGTCATGTTGTGGCATGATGCTTGGTGAGGGTAGGATGTTAGTCAGGGTCCTCAGGTGTGCATATAGTACATGGTGTTACATTACTTAACACATAGCATTCATGCCTCAGGTGGTGCTGCAGGTCTGTCTGTCGGATGCGCATATTACACTTCCCTGTACATGTTTGAGAGCAGGTTGTGTCATGTTAGGCATCCCTGTTACTATATGAGTGAGTCAGAGAGGGGTATCATTCCCAGGGTTCCTACTGAGCCAGTGTATGTGCTATGCGTTGCCTCTTTGCCAAGGCCAGGGCATACTGGGCACGCCTCCTTCTGCCTACTGGGGCAGGCTCAAGTTGTTCCTCCTCCGAGTCACGCTCTGCCTGTGATGGCCTTGGCAATGGTGGGGGGCTGTTTGGCCCGGCCCTATGCTGGTCCTGCTGCAGCTGTTTTCGCAAGATCATATTATGTAGCATAGCACATACCATGACAATTTGGGTACATGTAGTTGGTGTGTACTGCAAGGCTCCACCAGATGTGTCCAGACACCGGAACCGTGACTTGAGCAGCCCAAACACACGCTCTATTACATTACGTGTTTGTGCGTGTGCCTCATTATGGCGTTCCTGTTCAGGTGTGTGTGCATTTCTGATGGGTGTCATCAGCCAAGGCTCCAGTGCATAACCTGCATCCCCCACTAGGTGTCCGTGCGGGATGTCCCCATTGGCAAATGTCTGGTACAGCTGCGTCAAATGCCAGATGTGGGAATCGTGGTAGCTCCCAGGACAGCCAGCACACACATTCATTATTATGCCCTGGGCATCACACACGACCTGGCAGTTGATGGAGGGGAAGCCCTTGCGGTTGATGTATGCCCTACCCCACTCACCGGCTGGTGCTTTGATGCGTATGTGCGTGCAGTCTATTGCACCCAGTACCTCAGGGTATTCCGCTATTTGCTGGAAGAGACGCATATTGCTGGCCAATACCACACGGGCATTGGGGAAATATACATGATCGCTGACATGGCATCCAGGAACTGGTGCAGTACCCTGGAGGCTGATGCCTGTGATATCCCCATCATATCACCAGTTGGTCTCTGGAAGGTACCTGTTGCTAGTATTCTTAGGCCAACACATACCTTGGTTTCCACTGGGATGGGTTCCCCTCTGTTGGTTCTGTGTGTGAGGCGTGGCCTGCACAGCTCCACTATTTGCTGCAGGAGGTCTCTGTCCACTTTATAGCGCTCTACTATCTCCAGCTCATGTAACCCGTGGTAGGTGACCCTGGGCCTGTACACTCTTCTCCGTCTCCTCACTGTGGGTTGTCTGCCACCATCTGCATTGTCACCACCCTCAGCAAGTCGCCTATGTCTCATTATGACAGCTATGGCAGCCCCTAACATTTCTGCTCTGAGTGAAGCTTTTTCAGTTTTCACTTATATTAGCTTACTCCTGTCTTGCAGTGTCTCTTGAGAGAAACATTCTGCACTGCTGTTTGCAGTGTTTTAAGTGCTGGGCTGGGCTACTATTCTGCCTGTGTAATTGCCTGCATCTAATTGTTTTCACCTGCTAGCTCCAGCAGTATTCCCTGCTAACTTCCTACTACAGCTGTTGCTTCCTTTTTCCTTTCTGTTTCCTCAGGGAGGAGCCGTGTGCAAACCAGCAGAAACACGCTCACAGTGGCTTACACGCGCACACACATACTTATACAGTTCAGAATCTGCTTATTCGGTTTAAAACGCGTGCACGCCCACGCAAACGGTGTTAAACATCTCCCAACACGCTCCCACATGCTCAGTCTGCCTTACACGCACGCACACTGCCTTACTCAGGCTTGGCACACGCAAGATACACATCCAGCAAGAAACTTTGGTGTAGGCAACAGTGTACACCTTCCATTTCTTGACTTTCTCATGCTTACTTAGTGGCACACCTCTTTCCATGATATCTGTCTGACATCTGTCATGTAACTCTAACCTCCAATGAACTGCATTTCTTTCTACCATTCCCCCCTGTGATGTCACCTATCTCCTACTCTGTTCCTCCTTCTGTAACTCTTACACTACTCAGAATGTGCTCATTTGCTATGTGACAGTGGAATTCAGTATCCTTACACTCATTTACATCAGATTGCCTACTAATGCTTAGTTACATCTCTTAGACTCAGCTTCCCCCCTTAGCAACCACTACACGGTGGCCATGTTGGTTTTGGTCTGCTGGTCCCTGCATTGACATTCCATGTATTGCATAAAACCCACATTTGTGGGTTTAAATCCTTCGTTTTTATGTTCTATGCAGCGCAGCCCGTTTGCGCGGGGCTGCGCTGGGTTTAAAACATTATATTTTTTATATATTTGCATCAGGTTACCTTGCCAATGGCCACATATTTGGCCATTGGCATGCTGCCTGACACATATGCACCCTTTATTTGGAGCTGACATGGCTCCATTGCCGTTTTTTGCAGAAACGTACTCAGTTGTCAACTGAGTACATTTCTGCAGCTAAAACGGCTCTTACACGGGCTGTTCTGGGCTTCCTGGATCGCTAATCATCCTCATTTGCATGCTATTCGGCTGCAAGTGAGGTGATTAGCTTATCCACGCCCACTCCGTGTAAGAGCCGTTTTAGCTTGACTCTTACACGGACTTTGGGCTGTTCCTGGATCGCGAAGGCTGCATGGAGTCTTACACTACTCTTAGACTCCGTGCAAGCCTTCGTGAATCCAGCCCAATGTGTTATGGGAAATATTTGAAGCATACAAGTAACTATATAAGAAAGGTATACATGACAGCTTATAAATTAAATATAGTTAAGGCACAAGTAAATGGCTTAATTGAAGAAATAGTGCTCAAAAAGGGTACAAGACAAGAATGCCCACTGAGCAGCATAACATTTGCATTAGTTATGAATGTGGTATCCACACATATTAACAGAGAAATGGAGAATGTGAGTCATCTACTGAAGGGATACTTATGCCGATTACATCATATGCAGATGATATTATAATTGTTTCAAAAATGGTAAAGGAATAAAACTGATAAAGATCTGGAAGATTTTGTTTAACAGTATTTTAAGAGAGAAGTACCAGCATCTGGAAGAAGGTGGTGGTAATGGTAATACCTAAAGAGGGTAAAGATCCATCTGATCCAGCTTCATTCAGGCCCATTTCAATACTAAACCATTACTGTAAAGTGTTCATGCCTATAATGGCTAAAAGAATGGCAAAAGTGATACCAAAATTGATATATATGGATCAGTATGGTTTTGTGGAGGGGAGGCAAACATTTGACAATATTAATAGAACACTGATGAAAGTACAGTTGTGTACACTTACCATAAATGTAGATGTTAGAGTGTCTTCACTGTTGCAGTCATGACTGTAGGGTTCTCCCCTGCCGGCAGGCAGTCCTTGGTCGGCCAGAATCCCAAAGTCTGGGTCCGGCGTCGGCTGTTCAGCCATGCTCCCTGACGTCAGAGCCCCAGGAGTACAAAGCTGACAGCCGACGCCATGTTCTCCAGTTTTTCTTGCCCCAGATGTCAGAAGTTCCAAAATGAATAAGGACCCATGCCCTTTGCAAATACACCTCAGAAGAAGGGTGAAGAAAAGGAACCACACAAAAGAAAAAATAAGAGGGTACAGGAGGGAGGGAAACCCAGACTGCAACAGTGAAGACACTCGAACATCTACATTTATGGTAAGTGTACACAACTGTACTATGTTCATCGTGTTTCACTGTTGCAGTCATGACTGTAGGGTAGAATCCCAAAGCAGAAAGAAAGGGAGGTGGTCATAAAGTAGAGGGGACGGCTATAAGGCCCTGCAAGACAGCAGAAGCAAAGCCTGCCCTAGACTTAGAGTAGAGAGGTAGATTGTAGTGCTTGGAAAAAGTATGCAATGAACTCCAAGTTGCAGCTTCCAAAATGTCTTTGGTAGGAACTCCCCTGAGGAAGGCAGCTGAAGTGGCAGCAGCTCTGGTAGAGTGAGTCCTTATACTCCCTGGGATTTGCTTTCCATGGTATGAATAGCAAAATCTGATTCCATGAGCAATCCATTTAGAAATGGTCTGTTTTGAAATGGCTTTACCTTGGGAACTTGAAGCATAAGAAACAAACAATTGCTCTGATTTCCTGATGTCCTTGGTTCTGTCCAGGTAAAAACATAGTTGTCTGTGTACATCCAAGGAATGTAAGATCCTTTCCCCTTTATTTTTAGGAGTGGGGAAAAAAGTTGGCAAGTGAATAGTTTGATTTAAAGACACTTTGGAAACCACCTTAGGCATGAAAGTAGGATTAGTCCTTAAAGACACCCTGTCTTGATGAAAAATAATATAAGGTTCCACGGCCATAAGAGCTTGCAACTCTGAAACCCTCCTGGCAGAGGTCAGAGCTAAAAGGATGGCTGTCTTCCAAGATAAAAACTTGATGTCAGATGAGGCAGCATGCTCAAAAGGAGGTAAGGTGAGCTTTTCCAAAACAGTTGAGATCCCAAGCAGGAATGGGAGGAGATCTAGGGGGCCTTAAGTTTTTAGCTCCTCTGAGAAATTGTCTCATGAGCTTGTGGGAAAAGATAGGAGGGTCTGTATTATAATGAGCAGAAATAGCAGAGGTGTGTATCTTTATGGAAGAGAAAGAGAGACCCTTATGTAAGAGGTCTGACAGGTAAAGTAAAATCTGAGGAATGTTAGGAATAAGAGGATCAGAATCCTGAGCCTGCATCCAGGAACAAAATCTTTTCCATTTTCCTGCATAAGATTTTCTAGTACTAGGACGTCTGGTTTCTAAAATTACATCCATAACCTGCTTGGGTAGAAGAGAATGAATCAAAGATCCTGGATTAACCAGGCCGCCAGGCTGAGAGTTTTGACATGGGAGTGTAGAATCTGACCCTGGTGTTGGGACAGAAGGTTCAGAATCTGTGGTAAAACCCAGGGTGGCTCTAGACAAAGGTTTCTCAGTGTTGGGTACCAAAACTGTCGAGGCCAATTTGGGGCCAGCAAGATTATCATCTTGGGCTTGTCCTGCTTGATCTTTAGTAATACCCGTGGAAGAAGAGGAAGAGGCGGAAAGGCATATCCCGAGAGGTTTCTCCAACTGATAGAGCATCCACTTTCCAAGCTTGATCGTGGAAAGTCCTGGTGCAAAAAATTTGTAGTTGATGATTGAGGTGGGATGCAAACAGGTCTATGTGAGGACATCCCCAGACTGCTGTAATCATCTTGAATATTTCGGAGTCCACATCCATTCGTGTGGATCCGAAAGATTTCTGCTCAGACTGTCTGCCAGGAAGTTTTGCTTCCGTGGTAGAAACTGTGCTTGAAGGTCCAGATTGCAAGCTAGGGCTGTGTTCCAAAGATCCATGGCTAGTCTGCAAAGGGGGTAGGAATAAGATCCCCCTTGCTTGTTTATGTACCACATAACTGTGGTGTTGTCTGTCCGTATCAGTAGTTGTCCTGGTTGTAGAAGATTCCTGAAGACCAATAGAGCTTTCTCAACGGCTAACATTTCCTTTAAATTGATATGCAGGTGCTTCTGATCCTTTGTCCAAAGGCCCTGCAGACAGTTGCCCCAAAAATGGGCTCCCCATGCATAATCTGAGGCGTCCATGGTTAGAATCTGAGTGGCAGGAGGAAGACAGAAGGGTTTTTCTTTGTTTAGATTACATGCCTTGGACCACCAAAGGAATTCCTTTTGAAGACAAGGCAGGACGGAGATCAGTATGTCTAGACTGTGACAATGCTGAGACCATACACTTTTTAGGTACCACTGTATTTTCCTCATATGTAGTCTTGCATATGGTACGGGAAGGATGCAGGAGGCCATGTAACCCAGAGCCTGCAGGAATCTCCTTGCAGATAGCTGAGTTGTAGTTGCCAAGGTTTTGAAAATTGAAGCCAGCTGTAACTGTTTTTCGTATGTCAGAAATGCCATCTGGGTTGTTGTGTTTAGAGAAGCGCCCAGAAAAATTATCTGTTGTGAGGGTGTCAAATTTGACTTTTTTATGTTTACAGTGAATCCCAGGAACTTGAGAAGATTCTGAACAAACTGTAGATGCTGGAGTAAGACATCCTTGCTGTCTGCCTGAATAAGACAGTCATCCAGATAAGGGTAAATATGAATTCCCTTGAGTCTGCAATAAGCTACTACTGGAGCCTGGCACTTGTTAAAGACCCTGGGTGCAGTAGACAATCCAAAGGGCAGCGCAGAGAATTGGTAATGCCTCGATCCTGCCTTGAACCTGAGGTATTTTCTGCGTTTCTGTCTGATGGGAATGTGTAAATATGCTTCTTTTAAATCCAAAGTTACCATCCATGCATTTTTGGTCAGCATTGGTAGTAGCTGCTGTAGAGTAAGCATCTTGAATTTTGGTATCTCTAGAAAAGTGTTCAAGACTGACAGATCCAGAATGGGTCTCCATGAATTTTGCTTCCTGGGGACTAGAAAGAGCCTTGAGTAAAAACCTTGTCCCATCTCTGAAAGTGGAACTAGTTCTATGGCTTTCATAGCCAAGAGAGCTTCCACCTGGTTTAATGCCTCTGACCATTGATGTTTTGGAAGATCTGGCCATCCGCTTGGCCTTGGTGAGGTATGAAAATGGAATTTGTAACCTCTTGAAACTACAGCCAGAACCCACTTGTCTTGGGTTATATGAGTCCAATTTAGATGAAAAAGAGAAAGTTTTCCTCCGAGAGGGGCTTCCAGGCAAGACGTTCCTGCAGCCCAACAGAGGGAGTCATTGAGTCTGTTTTCTATGAGCTTGCGACCTGTCCTCTCCTCCCCTAGGGGTGGAAGCAGTCCACTGTCTTGGTCTGTAAGAGGCTTGAGTTTGAGGCCTTCCTCGGGAGTGTCTGTATCTACCCCTCTGAGGCCTGTCTGAATTGGGAAAGGACCAATTTTTTGTAGGCCAATTCCTACTAAATCTGGGTGGCTGTACTTGTAAGAAATCTTTAACTGTTTGCATGGCTTTTACCTTGTCCTCCATCTTTTTAATCACCTCTTCAGCTTTAGATCCAAACAAAACATTATGCTGAACAGGAGCATCCAATAATTTAGCTTTTACTTGATCTGGCAAATTTTGTTCCTTTAACCTTGCATGCCTTCTAATTACTGTGCCAGAGGCAGCAGCCCTACAAGAAGCCTCCAAGGCATCAAATCCACAGTGTAAACCATGCTTCCCAACTTGTTCAGTGGCATGCATTAAGTCATGTAATTCCTTATCATCTGTACAGGCGGAAATGGAAGTTAGCTTTTGTTTTAATACAGACAGGAGAAATTGCTGGTATTTCAGCATATGAAACTGACAGTTTAAAGCCATAATAGATGAAGTAGCAGAAGTGTACACTTTTTTTGCCCCATCTTTCTAAAGATCTGGAATCCTTCTCAGTGGGAATGGGGTTTTTAGCAGAAGCGGCCTTAACTCCCTTAGGACCCTGAGAAATGGTTTCAGGGTCAGCAGAAGGGTTCTTGTATAAAAATTGGTGGGAATCAGGAACCCTGTAATATCTGCCAGGCTTAACAGGAGCTGGAGGAAAAGAGTCAGGAGTTAAGTTAGCCTCCGAAAAAGCATCATCCACAATATCCAAAATAGGAGGAATAGCCAGGGGTCTATGTTGGGGAAGAAAATCCCTTAGTCTTTTCTTAGATTCCGAATACTCCTGTCCTTCCCAGTGGAAATGTTCCCTCATTTCATGCAAAGTTTCCCCAAAAGAGAAATCCTCAGGGGGAGAAGCTGAAGGAATGGATTCCTCAGCATCAGAATCCTCATAAGGAGGGAAAGAATATTCCTGGTCAGAAGAAGAAACTGAAGAAACAGAAGCCTGATCAGAGGAGTCATAATAAACTTCCTGCCTTGGCCTTTTATCTGGAGGGGGATGTGAACCCCTAATCATAGTAAGTAAGTCCTCCGCCATCTTAAGTAACTGTTTCTGTGACTTGGGAGCCGGATCAGAAGAGGCCTGAGTTGCAGTCTTTGATTTGGAAGGAGGCTTTGCCTTTATTAGGAGCTGAGTAGGCCTGAAAACCCCTTCAGAAGCCGGTACCTGCACAGCGGCTCCGGACCCATCCGAAGGAGCATTGTCCGAAGGTCCTGCAACAGAAATATTCAAAGGCCTAGTTGGCTCCTCGTGAAAGTCCGTTTCGGCCATCGGTTCCGAAATGGCCGACGACAGGGGCTGCAAAAGCGCCTCACTGACGACGGCCGAACCTGAAGCTGGCTCTGCTTGAACGATATCGTCTGATTTGGACCTCGGAGGCCTGTCTTTGTCCTTGCGTCATTTGTGAACTCCGGTAGGCGGAACCGTATCCGACGACATTTTGTAATTAAAACGCCTACCGAAGTAATGAAATGCAAAATCGTGCCTTCTTTTAATTGTACGTTGATTGAATCTAGCACAAAACCGACAACTAACTACGTCGTGGTCAGGGCCTAAGCAAGGAATACAGTAAGAATGAAAATCCTTATGAGGTATTTGCTTCCCACATGAAATACAATTATTAACTTTTTCTGACATCGGACTGGAGCAAGAAAAAAGTTTCCCCAACGGGGTAATTAGCTTTGAGTAGGAGAAGAAAGTCTTCGGACTGAAGTTTGTTCAGAAAAGATTGTCAGGAGTCAGCCGACCGGCACTTGCGAACTGCTATCACCACACGGCAAGTAAGACTGGAGAACATGGCGGCGGCTGTCAGCTTTGTACTCCTGGTGCTCTGACATCAGGGAGCATGGCTAAACAGCCGATGCCGGACCCAGACTTTGGGATTCTGGCCGACCGAGGACTGCCTGCCGGCAGAGGAGAACCCTACAGTCATGACTGCAACAGTGAAACATGATGAACATCCACACTCACTACAATTCCAGTCTCACATAGACCTACCACGACAGCAAACCAAACACATAAACACACAAAAACATACTCGGAGGCTCTAAATAAAAATCTGCCTAAGCAGCAGAGACCTCCAAAGCAGACACCCAAGCAACCGCTACCCCAAAACAAAACACGTGCAACACATAACTCACAAAGCCAGTGTGCCGAACAGTCACAGCCCTTAAGGCTAAACAACACACCTGATACACTTGTAATAGGTGACTCTATCATCAGGCACACTGACGTCCCGCTCACCAGGCTGAACAAGGAGAAGGTCACGGTGAGCTGCCTGTCGGGCGCTAGGATCCGCCACATAACACAAGCACTCAGGTCACTCCAAGGTAAGTACAAATATAACTCAGTCATTGTCCATGCTGGTGTGAATGACCTGAGACGTACCTCCCTGGACTACATGAAAAGAGACATAGAGGAGCTCTCTGAGCATGTAGCCCAGGCCGGTATGACCCTAACATTGAGTAGCATCTTACCCTCACCAAGAATGATGCCACAATATGAAGACAAGATGATCAATTTCAACAATTGGCTTAAGTATTGGTGTCATTCAAAGGGGATCCAATGCCTGTCAGCCTGGGATGACATGCTTGACAAACCACGATGCTTCGCTAGGGACGGCTTGCACCGGTCACCCCTGGGCTTTCGGATATTGGCAAAGGCTCTTGTTACCCCCATAGTGTCTTCTTTAGGCAAGGCTCAAAAGACAAACCCACCTCCATAGGTATCACAAGGGATAAGAAACTAAGAGTAATGCTACTCAACGCCAGAAGTCTAAACCTCAAGATGCATGCACTTGAAACTCTCCTTAGCATGGAGAACATCGATATCTGTGCAGTAACAGAAACCTGGTTCAAGGATCCCGAGATCACCCCAGCACTACCAGGTTATACCTCATACCATGCTTTTCGGCCCCAAAACTTGGACCGAACCACAAAAGGAGGGGGAGTATCAATATTCGTCAAAGATACCCACACTTCCAGGTTGGTGGCACAGCACGAAGCATCAGAGACTATCCATGTGCAACTAACAGTGGGTAAAACTGCCTTCCAGTTTATAGCCTGCTACAGACCATCCTCCCAAACCCAGGAACCCCACTCGGCCTTCCTGAGAACATTGGAAAATATGAAGGTCTCTCCAAACACCATTATATTGGGCGACTTCAACTACCCAAACATAGACTGGGAGTATTACTCTAGCTCCAACACCCTAGCCCAAAGGTTCCTAGAATTTATAAACTCAAATGCTATGGAACAACTTGTTACCACTCCCACAAGGGGGGAAAACATACTGGACCTGATCATCACCAACATAGGGACTCTATGCTCCAGACCAGAAGTGTATCCCTCACTGGTAAGATCAGACCATAAACTAATCTCACTGGATATTCACATCCCGACTCCACCCCCTGCCCTGAAAACTACAGTGAAAAACTTCTCTAAAGCAAATTTCACACTCCTCAAAACCGAGGTGGAATCCTTCAAAGCCCCCGGGCCTGTGGAAAATACGGCCCAGACCACAGAATCCTTTATAAACGCATTCTATGAACACCTTCAGGAATGCATGGATCATGCAATCCCAAATAAAACCAAGACCCAATCCTCCAAATGCAGACTTCCTGTCTGGTGGACCCCAGCCATAAACAAACTATACAATAGAAGGAGGAAGCTACTACATGATACAGCAAAATCCCAAAAAGGGAAGGCATCTCTAACTACGGGCACTCATAAAATCGTCTAAGGCTAGCTTCGAGAGAAAAACTGCACAGGACACTAAGGATAATCACAAGGCTTTCTTTAGTTATGTTAGGAACCTGGGTGGGAATTCCCAGATATGCTCAGAATTAGCCCAAAATGACAAAAAATACACCGAACCCACAGACATTGCCAACATCCTAGCTGACAGGTTCAGCGCAACCCCCCCCCCCACCAAAAGGGCAAATATATATCCGAGCAGAGTGCTGCCCCCCTTGACATCTCAGTTGCTCAGATAAGAGCTGCCCTCTCCAAAGCAAAAAACACAGCATCAATGGGACCAGACGGTGTCCTGGGCTGCGTCCTACATGAACTCCAAGAAGAGCTAAACCCAAACATAAAACTACTGTTCAATCTCAGACTTACTACAGGATATGTACCCAAAGAGTGGCGTACAGCAACAGTGGTCCCTCTCCACAAAGGTGGTGCCTCAACGGATCCTGGAAACTATCGCCCCATAAGCCTGACTAGCTTGGTCTGCAAAGCTATGGAAAGGATCATCATGGACCTCATAAATAAAGATATTGGGGACCTACAGACACTGGATCCTACCCAGTTCGGCTTTGTTAAGGGCAGATCCTGCCTCTTAAACCTGGTTGATTTCTTTGAAACAGTCACCAAGGCCATTGACGAGGGGAAGGTGGTTCACACAGCCTACCTGGACCTCGCAAAAGCCTTCGATACAATACCCCACTCGGGCATTATAGATAAGCTCACCAGCTTAAATATAAACCCCTATGTCACTAGATGGGTTGCAAACTGGCCCAAGGACAGAACCCACATGGTTAGAATTGCTGGAGCCATGTCAGACTCCAAACCAGTTACAAGTGGCGTCCCACAAGGCTCAGTCCTGGGGCCCCTCTTGTTCGGTATATATTTCTTGGAGGTGCAGGCCAACACGGAAGGACTGTGGCTGACCAAGTTCGCAGATGACTGCAAACTGGGCACCATAATCGACTCTCCAGCCGACACAAGCATCCTCCAAAAGAGCCTCACAGAAACAGACAACTGGTGCCAGAGCCATGGCCTCAGGCTAAACGCCAAAAAGTGTATAGTCATCCCCTTTGGCAAAAACAAAGTGCCCACAAATTACCACATAGGTGGTAATCCATTAAGTACAGAAGAAGTAATTAGGGACCTGGTGACCCAAGTTGATAGCAATCTCTCATTTGACAACCACGTGGCCAAAGTTGGTTAGAAAAACATTTTATATAGCCCACCCAATCATGAAGGGATTCACATCTAGATCAGGGGAGGTCATCGTGCCTCTTTACTCAGGCCCATAATTGAGTACAATGCCCCTTTTGGGATGTACCTTACCAGACGCCTGCAGCAACTGGAAAGACCCCAAAAGTACCTCACCAAGAGGATCAAAGGGCTCAAACAGATGCCATATGCTGCCCGGTTAAAGGAACTCCAGCTCTACTCAGTGGCATACCGCCTGCTCAGAGGCGATCTGTGTCTGACGTATAAAGCCATGTCCAACCCGGAATTAATAGACATGCTGCACCTCAGAAAATCCAAATCCCATCGAGCTACGCTCGAGACTTGAACCTCAGCACTGAAATAAAAAGGACATGCTGGAGGGACAGATTCATAACCCAGAGGCTCCCTTCACTCTGGAATAAAATCCCACTCCAGGTTAGGCAGAGTCCCTCATTGACTCTCTTCAAGAGGAATCTTGATGAGTGGATGGGAGATCGTAGGTTTACCCCGGGTATCACTTCTGTGTGACTGTTAGACAGAGGCACAGTATACTAACCTCGAAAAAGGGCATAGCAAAATTAATTTAAAATGGGTGGCGAAAGCCAAACACACTCTGGCTAGGCTTATAAATGCCCTAGGGAAGATAGCCTAGTATGAACCTATGAACAGAGTTCCAAATTGCATTTTCAAAGTTAAAAAATCTTACCTATTAATTTTCTAGACCTTTTAATAGGGCACCTTATTAACAGGCTTTCTCGTTTTATGTTTGTATACATTGTTGACATCCTGCTAAAACATTTCTTTATGAATAACCTTCTTTGGCAAGTGGCATTTATTTATTGAGCACATAGATTTGTGTATATACTGTTTGTGTTATTGTTCTGCATAGTTTACAAGCTGGTATTGTTGTCATTAAAAGTTTTAAATATGAAATAAAGATAATGGGAAAAAAATTACACTAAGTGACACCTGAAATGTAAGTTGAGGGATCATGCAAAGGGGTAAATATCTTGATATAAGGTGGAGTATGAAGTCAAAAAGTGGTTGTACACAGTCATTTGGCAAGTCGGATGAGAAGGAACAGCAGTATGGCCTTGTATCCAACAGTTTTTGGATGTTATTTTTGAAGTCACATATTTTCAAGCTGTCTCAGTGTAAACGGAATACTACTCTAGAGTTCTGCTATGCTGGATAGGTAAAGAACATCCTCAAAAGTATTGTGGGACTTCTGTTGGTTCACTAGGAGTTTGTCTAGTGACTGTAGTTCTATGGTTGAAGAGTACCACTGAAAAAGTGTATCAGTGACGAGCATTTACACTGCTGTACAGGAAAAAATGGGCAAGCTTTAGCTGGGTATAGTTTAGATAGTTAGGACATTCCATCCAACTAGAAATCATAAGTGCATTGCAATGAAGACCTGCACCAAACTTTTTAATTTTGTTGTACCACTGCTCCAGCCTTTGTAGTTGACTTAAATGGAAGACCGGTGAATATCATGGCCAGACAGAGTAAGCTTGGTTAAAAGGTAGGCAGAGGCAGATGACATTT
Organism: Protopterus annectens; assembly: GCF_019279795.1. NCBI lineage: Eukaryota > Metazoa > Chordata > Ceratodontiformes > Protopteridae > Protopterus > Protopterus annectens. The sequence goes on along the minus strand of NC_056732.1, from coordinate 443,112,921 downwards.
GACCCTATTTAGTTAGGTAGTCTTCAAAGTTGTATAGGGCCCCCTAGCTTTTGATTTTTTTTTTTTAATGACACTGTTAACGTGCAAATGTAGTAGCTCATACAGGGGACTACACCAAGCATTATGTTTTGGAAGATTCTGTGGTTAGCTTGTATGAGTCAGAAGGTAAGGATTTGCAAGGAAGAGCACACTTTGTCTTTTTAGGACTGACTATTGCGTATTATTGTTATAACCAATATTCGACTGAGGAGTTGGATTCCAAAGTGGGAGAATGAAGATCATTAAGGAGGAAACTGAATAGATAAGTGTGGAATCATCAGCATACTGAATAAATGTAAAAAGGAATAAGGCAGTATGCAAGTTATTTATAAAAAAGTTAAACAGCCCCCCCTGCAAAAATATTAAAGTTGAAATTAAATAGTTATTTTTGTTTAAGTATTTGTTATGAATATACATATCTGTGCTATAGACACAGACATGAGTATTCTAAGGAACTGTCTATGGGTTTGGGTTTATTGGTTGATGGGCAGGGTATGGTTGAGGTCAAGTACGTAGTTTATGTTGAACTGTTTTATTGTGCTCTTCCAATGGTGTTCATCTTTACTGTCATTATTTCATTGAATGGGGGTAAGTCAGGATTTCATTGTTATGTATGTCAGGGTTTTGGGTTTTTGGGATATCAATATTGTGGTCTCGGGTTTTATGAAAGTCTTTCTAGAGAGCTTTTGGTTTTCTGAAGTAGACCCAGGCAGACATCCTTTAGAACCAAGTTGACATGAAGGCACAAGGAAGTAGAAGCAGAAGACTCTGTAGGGTAAGCATTTTAAACTTTATGACTATCAAATATTTACTTAGCCTTGAATGGTCTAAAATGGGTCTTCAGGTACCTTCCTTTCAGGACAAGAGAAATGATCTTGACTAAATCCCTGTGCCTACCTCCCCTAGCAGCACATTTTCTATAGTTCCATATCGTAGCAGGCCCTCTAGCAAAGGCAGTATTAGATGAGCCTGCTCTCTTAGAACAGGACGACTTCCTACCAACTTTGATCTGCTTAGAGTTGCAATTTGGAATCCTGTCCCAGAAGGTTTAGAACCTACTGGTCCTAGGTCACCTTCTCCCAGTCCTCTACACAGAGATCAACAGAGCCCCCTATTTGTAAGGATGCAGGGGGAAGAGTAATCTGGTTTATGGTAATAAGGTTTGAAGTGGGGGGGTTACTGGGTGCCAGTTTGAAGGGGTCACAGCTGCACTCTTTGGTATTCATTAGTTTGGCAGACTACGCTCACAGCTTCTTCCTTTTCTGTGGTTTGCTTTTCTCCAAAATGGGGAAGATGGTCCAAAATTTTGAAGGATAATTCCTGCTGAATCTTGGAGCTTGGAAATGGAAAAAAAACATCTGACCAACTGGAAGGTTTCTTCTCTATCCTCCAGTCTCCTGAATACTTTGTTGGCATGAGGTCTGTAGAGGTGATACTTGTAGAGGGGTAGAGGGGTGGGGCATTAAGGAGGTCTGAATTCTTGTCATCTAGAAGTAGCTGTGTTCTTAGCAAGACATGGACATCTCTGAATCACTGAACCTGTTAACCTGTTCCTGCTACCTTGCATGATGAATCCTACACATCTTGCCCACATTTCTAGACTGCCTGGCTACCTGGGAAGACAAGCTACACAAATCAAGCACATCCTGTTTCAGAGCCTTAATGATCTCCCTCTGCTTTAGTTCTCAGTTTAAAGAGGAATTCTTGGAACTTGCCCAAGTATCTGGCAATCCAAGGTCCTGAAAGCTGGAATAACAGATGTGCAAGCTTTCTTCCTACAACAATCGAAAATCCAAATCTTACTGATTTGGAATGGGTGTCCTTGATAGAGCTGTAGATGGTCGGTTGCTGGAATCCAGAGATACCAATATTGGATCAGACAAAGGGCTCCAGTAAATAAACTTGTAAAAAATCATAGACCCTAGAGAACTAGTCAGGTTTTCTTGAAACAGGAGGAAAGGAGTCTGGTTCCAGTAAGGCATTAATGAATGCCTCTTCCGGGGCATGTACGGCTGCATGAACAGCACTTAGTTTTGGCCTTGGCAGGCTCATGAATGTTCTATAACTAAGATTAGCCTAAGAATACTCCTTCACACCCCATTGGAATTCTTCCTTCATTCAGTGGAGGGTATCTCCAAATGAGAGATCCTCTCCTGGGAAAGCAGAGAATAGTGTATACCTTGTGGCCTGATTCATAAAGCGAGGGGGAAGGATTTAGTCCACATAAGCCAATATATATATCTGCTCAGGCTAAGTCAAGGCAAAGTAGAGGACACAGGCTTCAGGTCAGGCATTTCGGGCCTCAGTTTCTCAGTGAGGGCTACCTTACTGGTATGTCAGTATACACCAAGAACCTCAAACCTCCTCTCAGAATTACAGCAAATGGACAATAACCTCCACTTCACTAAATATGTGAGTATCATCCTTTAAGAGACCTACCACTGATGTCGCAACAGTTTTGTTCAGAGAGCCAAGGCTTAAACCTGATGGTACAGCAGCCTAATGGGTTAAGCCAGAGACCTCCACCAATACACCAAGAAAAAGGGATTCAAAAGCACTTTCCGGTCCTGATGTTACCTGGCCTAGAGAAAACCTCGGACTCGTTTTGTCATCAGTTTCCCATTTCTTATCATTCAAGCAATTATAAGTGCGCTTGGACTTCTTGGGGAGTGTTTTGGAGGCTTTAGCTGATGCCATGGCAAAAGGGAACCAGACATGCACTTTCTTTTGAGTGATATAGTCCCAGAAAGTTTCAACTCTGCAGCAAAATATCAATGTGGTAAACCTTGCAAAATGCAATCAACTGTCCATGTACTGTGGGCCTAAATGGAAAAAGCACCCTATTCAAAAATCATTGAGCAGGATTTATTTGTCAGACTCAAAAATATAATTTTTTTTTTCTGAAACACTTTAGAATCAAAATCTGTATCACACATTTACATAGCAAACAAAGTTCCCCTATGGAGTTGTGAAAACAGGAACTGCGAAAAATGAGCCACTGAAACTGTCAAGTTTGGTAAAATACATTGACTGGATAACAACAAAGAAGACATTTGGGAAATTAAAAAAAAATCAACTAGAAAAGGAGAGGAGAAAATCTGGTTGAGAAGAATCCTGCAACTGTTCAACAAAAGAAGTTTAAGCTTCCAGTAATTTGAGGAAAAACTAAGTCAAAGGTATTCAGAAGTGTTTAACATAAATGAAACTGAAGCAATACAATAACTCAGACATCAAAAGGTTGGGAGAAAAGACAACACTATAACTTAGGATTCAGATGAAATGACAAAACTGCAAAAAAAAAAAGTGGCTGAAATGAAGAAAAAGGCAGGCTGAGTATGATGTCCCTCAAAAACAGCAGTTTAAAAAAAAAAGAAGTTATGTACTTACCATAACATTCCATGTGAGTTGTTCATCCTGCCTTCATTCTTACACATGGGTTCGGAGCCGATCCCTCGGCTCCGAGTCAGCCACTTTCACAAGCTCGAGGTTTTAGAGTAGCTCGAGGCCAAGTCCCTATCCCATGTTGCTCTCTGTCTCACCTCAGATCTAGTTTGCTGATCCCAACATGTATAACATGATAACACACAAACAGTACTCCAACTGGAGTAAGAAATCCTAGAACAATACCCACCAGACCGCAAAGTCTTACTCGTTCTTCAAGAAGCCTAGAGAGGGGGAAGGCAGGTGGGAATGTAAGAATGAAGGCGTGATGAACAACTCACATGGAACGTTATGGTAAGTACATAACTTCTTTATGTGAAGTTGTTCAATCTCACCTTTCATTCTTACACATGGATAGCGTCCCAAGCACCCTTCATCCTGGCTGGCTCACGTGAGTATATTCCTGAGGACAGTGGAACCAAAGGAAGCCCCGTCACTGGAGGCCCTATCTACTTTGTAATGCGTGATGAAGGTATGAGACTTAGACCAAGTGGCAAGCTGCACATATAGATTCCAAAGGCAGTCTAGCCATATAAGCTGAGGAAGTAGAAACAGCCCTAGTGGAATGCGCTTTCAAGCTATGTCCTAATGGTTGATTCACTGAAGAATATGTGAATATTATGCAATCAGTTAACCATTTAGAAAGAGTGACTTTGGATACTGAAAGCCCTTTCTTGGTGTCAGCATGAGAAACAAAAGGCTGCCCTGATTTCCCAAATTCTTTTGTTCTGTCCAAAAATAATCTTAATTGCCTGTGAACATCAAGTTTATGCAACATATACCCAACTTGTTAGAATGGTTACTGAAGAAAGTTGGGACTTCAATAGTTTGTTTCAGGTTAGCTTCCGAACATACCTTTGGAAGGAAGGAAGGGGTTAGTCCTCAGTGACACTCTGTTGGGGTGAAACACCAAATATGGGGGTTTGATAGAGCCTGAAGTTCGGACACTCTACGTGCTGAAGTAATGGCTACCAAGAAGATAGTTTTCCAAGAGAGAAATTTTAATTGGCAGGATGATGCAGGCTCAAAAGGAGGAAGAATAATCTGTGATAACACAAAATTCAGATTCCAGGGAGTAAAAGGTTGTCTAACTGGCAGTCTAAGATAGTACCTTTCAAGAAGGACCTACATAATTTGTGAGACATTAGGTTGGAACCTTCAGATCTGAGGTGGAAATTCAAATTTTCAGCCAATTGTACTTGTATGGTGGCAGCTGCAGCACACCTTCATTAAAAAGCTTAGACAAGAATTCTAAAATGCTAGCAACTGGGGTGACGTACAGGTCAATATTATTTTGCAAAGCCCAAAAAGCAAATCGCTTCCACTTGCTGGCATACAACTTTCTGGTGGAAGCTTTATGAGAGGATACAAGAATATGCTGTACCTCCGAGGAGAAATCATGTGACCTGGCTAAGTTGGAAATTGGAGCAGCCAAACTGTCAATCTGAGGGAATGAAGAGATGGATGAAGAGCCCCTGTTGAATGCATCAGTAGATCTGGAACCGGGTCCAGAATCCAAGGTTCCTCTAGTTGGTAGAGTCAAAGGAAGGGGAGCCAAATCTGTAGAGTCCAAAATGGGGCTATTATAATTACAGCCCTCCCCAGGGCTTTGGCTTTCTGCAATAATTTCAGAATCAGGGGAATTGGTGGAAAGGCATATAGGAGTCCCAGGGGCAAATCGTGTACAAGCGAATCCCTTGGGCTGTCCCCTGGTGGGGGATTCAGGGCAAAGTAGCTTCTGCATTTGGCATTGATACGGGGATGCAAACAGGTCGCAGCAAGGTTGGCCCCATCTGCGGAAAATCATCTCTGCAACTTCGTCTTTGAGGGACCACTCATGCGGCATCAGAATGGCTCTGCTCAGTTTGTCCATGATCATGTTGGATTTCCCGGGATGTGTGTTGCTATCAGAAAGTGCCTGGTGGATACCCTCCACTGCCAAACTCTCAGGGCCTCTCGGCACAAGGAATAAGACATGGTTCCCCCTTGCTTGTTTATGTACCAGACCACAGACATGTTGTCGGTCTAGATCGCAATTGTCCCCAGAGGTAGAGAGTCATGGAAATACTGCAACTCCAAAAGTGCTGCTCTCAACTTCAAGACATTGATGTGCAACTGTGACTGTCTCTGACCAGGTGTCTTGGGCCGTTCTTCCCTGAAAAAGCCCCCCCACCCTATCAGAGAAGCATTCATGGTCACCATGGCTGATGGAGGAAGAACAAATGGATGACCTACTGTTACATGATGGCTAGTCAGCCACTGAAGATCCTTTCTGCATGAATCTGTAATTATTATCAAGAATGACATCGGAAGTTGTTGGTAAGACCACTGGGTGATGAGTAACCATTGAAGAATTCTCATGTGCATACACCCCAGAGGAACTGCTATGAGCACTGCTGCCACAGTACCTAGTAGTTTCAACACTCGAGAGGCTGGTACTTTTTTGCTTGTCAGAATGTCTGACACCTGTTGTTGGAGGGTGACTATTCTGTCCATTGGCAGTTTTACCATGCGATGGTGGTGTCCAAGTCTGCTCTGATAAAGGAGATATGCTGCAATGGTGACAACGCAGCCTTGTCGAAATTTATAGTTATCCCTAACAGAGAACACAGATTGAGAGTGTGATCCCTGGATTGAAGTAGTTGATGCCTGGGGGTGGCGGTGAGAAGCCAGTCGTCCAGATATGGAAACACTCGGAATCCCAAACTTTTCTAACTTTTTATAAAACAGGATAGGGGATAAACAAAAATGTGGCCAAGCAGGCCTAAGAGCAGCCACTCTATAAAGACGAAAAATTTGTCAAAACATTAAGGACAGAGCCTGAACAAAAAGCTAAGGCTAATGAGCCAAGAACACAAAATGTATATAAAAAAATTGTAAGGATAACTATCCAATAACTAAGAAAAAGTAAGAAATACTGGCCCGAGCTCTCTCTCAACCTCTGATCTGTTGCAATGGCAAACTAGATCTGAGGTGAGACAGAGAGCATCATGGGATAGGGACTTGGCCTCGAGCTACTCTAAAACCTCGAGTTTGTGAAAGCGGCCAACTCCGAGCCAAGGGATCGGCTCCGAACCCATGTGTAAGAATGAACGGCGAGATTGAACACCTTCACATCAGTAGTTAGAAGAAACAGCAGGCAGAGAAGACTGAGATTTTCTGCTGTACCAAAAAAACTCGGAAGGACCAGATGGTATTAATTTTATGAAAGTACAAATAAGCAGCTGAACTGCTATTCCAGAGCAGGATTTGTTAACTGAAAGTGCACATTATGTATATGCTCCAAACCTGGCCATCCGAAAGCAGTTCCTGAAAAAACTGTGGCAGAAAGGAAAATTATTAAAAACTGGAGGCAACAGAGTATTTGTAGAAAATGATTATTTACTGCACAGCACACAGAAGAGATGCAAGTTTATTCCAACAATCATGGAATGCCAAGAGGCAGGGGTGAGATTCAAGCTGCTGTATCCAGCTGTCTTCAAGATCTTTTTCCTGGAGGACCAAAGACATTTTGTTGATATATAACAGGCTAAATGGAAAATAAAAATAAAGTTTATTCAACAAAGAGTGAGTTAGCAGGTTGGAAAGGACTCTAATTCTCATTCTTCTGACAAGATCGTCCACAGACATACTTTGCCAATGAAACTTTCCCACTGTTCCAAAGAAAAATGCTTGAGTGACAGGAAAAAAAACCCCACAGGAACTGACTACAAGAATCAGGAGCACCTTGTACTTAAACCAAACTGTTGTTTGTAGATGGGCATGATTGGGACAACCAGCTACAGTGATATCAGTGAACACATGGGAGACTATAAAGCACCAATTTCACTGGCTACATGAATAGACATATGAAATATGTTTTTTCAAGCAGAAGTGATTGAGAAAGACTGGAATTTAGTTCACTTTGTCACATTTACAGGTGAACTGTAAAGCATATACACCACTTTATGCCATTAATGTTTAAAAGGGCATTCAAAGGAATGAAGAAGATACTGTAAGTAAAATATTTTTTGTTCTTGTTAATTTTTGTACAAAAACTTCATAAAGTAAACTGTACATTATACTGTAATGTAGTTCTGTACAGTATGCAGTTGGGGGTGTTTTAAATGTGAACTGAGGGAGGTTTATCAGTGACTGCTGTATTTGTTAAAGATGTCAAATCGATGAAGTACTTTTTAGTTGAAAAATGTACAGGCTTTATACTGTAATATAAGAAAGGTTGGTCAGAAGCAAGTTAAAAGTTAATACAATGTGAATGTGGGCTGCTAAAGTGGAATATAAATGTGTACTGACATATGGAGAATTAAGATAATTTTCTCTTGATTTTACAGGTTTGAAAGTAGATTAATGTCCTTGGTTTAAACTATAGACAAGGGTTCCCTAAGCAAGCAGGCCTAAGGGAAATGATGAAAGGCATGGAAAATGGTAAAGTTCTTGCATCTGTAAAGTTTTCAGCCTTTTTTTTCAGTAGCAAATGCTTTCAATGGAAGACAAAGTCTGCAGGTGCACGCATCTGGCAAGGGGAAGCATGTACTTCATGTTCTGAATTGAATTTCAAAGATTCTTTCATGCATCTTCAAAACTATGACCCATTTTCCTTCATTGCTGACTGCTTTTACTTGGAGATGAGCTGTCTGCAGACACAAGCAATTAATCTTGAGGGTTCTGAGCACTCTTTCAGAGTAAAATGTAAAACTTAAATGCACAATGGCAAGCAGTTCAGTGAAAAATAAATGCAGTTTGAAACTGTGAGAAGTGAATAAGAAGTAGTAGCCCTCCCTACACACTTAACACTTCAATACATTTAATAGAACAGCACACAATTTAGTTTATTTATGTAAAGTTAGCCAGTGAGTTTTTTTTTTCTTGGGGATGAAAGTTAATTTACTGAAAGCATGCAAGCTGTTTTTCACATCTGGGAGGGGAATAGAGTTAACAAAAGAACATATAGAAATTAGTTTAAGAGGGGAAACAGACTGTAACATTCTCTTTAGCAATGGTAATCTTAACTTTAGATAACGTAGTGCCCCTAGGTGCAGCTGTCGCTTTCAGGAAACTGCTATCTGGAGTGGTAAAGTTCATGTGTTGAAAATGTACATAGCTTTGTGCGTTTGTCCTGCAAAAATTGTTTAGTTTTTTTTTTTGTTTTGAGTTTTTTCACAGAATCAAAAAGTCTTGAAAATGTGACACAGGTTCAAAAGGAGAGAAGAACAAACTGCTTAAAAGATCAGCCTGACAAACAGTGTCTGCATATAAGCCAATAGTTGGAAATACACATTTAAAAGAACTGTAATGTGCAAGAGGTCAGATTAATAGCTATCATAAAAGCTACTCTGTCCATACTACTATGGAATTTACCTTAGCAGTATAGACAAAAGCAGAAAGTACTGAATTTATATTATGAAATCAGCATTAACCCCCTTTTTCCAATTTTGTACATGAGGTTGTGGTGTCAAATCAAGAGTAACCATCATTTAGTCAATGTTCACTACTGAACTCACAAACTTCCTACTGTCAAATGCAAACATCAATGTTGTAGGAGATATATTTGGATGGAAGTGTATATGTGAACTTGACAAAAAGATTTCATGATGGGCATTCAGCAGAATAACAAGGACAAAGGAAAAGGGGAGTAATAATACTGATTGCTAGAGGGGCTCCATTAGTGATAGAAGAGGGGAAAAAAGGCAATAATGACATATTTGTCATCGTAAGGGGCTACTGGTAAGGGGGGACTACCTTGGCATGTATATATATTTTCTACCAAAAATTGACATTATGGAGCTTAAAAAGTTTTTTTGGGAAAATAACCAGCTTTTGACAGGAAATAATACTTAAGGATAAGGACTGGAAATGAATTTGTAATAGTGGGGATGTTTCGGGGGGGGGGGGGGCTAGAAATGAAATACAGCAAAAAAAAGGTAGATTTCTGAATTGATATATGAAAGTATTTTGTATGGAAGATGCAAAATTCATTAATAAGAAATCAGACATAACTTATTATTCCCCAAGGTGCAATAACTGGGCTAGACTGGATACTTTACACTTCACAGAAGCATGTGTACTTAACTGCAGGCTTTGGCATTTCCATTAACTATTTCAGATCATGCACCAATAAAACTAAGATAAAGATGAAGGCTAATGAAGTAAACATGAGACACTGTCATTTTCATACTTGTTAAAGAAATAGGTATTTAAGGAATGGGTAGTGAAAATTATTTAAGACTTCTGGGAAGATAGGCATTTCTTCAGAAGGGATAGCTAGTGAGTGGGATAAAATGAAAATGGAGTTTATAATGGGGCAGAAATAAAAGGAAAGATATGGAAAAGAAGTAATAGGAATTATTTAGGAGGGCTGACAAAGTACTGCAGAACAAAGGGAATCTGATAAATAAACATCTGCAAATAAAGCTAACTTTTCTGGATTACCAAACCAGCTATATTCTTGAATTTGTGAGTCCCTTATTTCTTTTGCCAATAGTTCTAAGTATAATACAAATAACAAAGGGGAAAGAGGGCATCTGTCTGGGTCATCTGCTCAAACCTAAATTCTTGCCTCCGTCCCTTCATATATCCTCTTAGTTAACTATGTTATTGTATCAGGGAGTGCAAATACTTCTAATTGCCATGCTCATAAAATCCCAGCTGACCCTATCAAGACCCACCAACAGTAACAATATTTTCTTACATTCTACTTCTCTCTGGATTATCATTGTTCTGTTAATGTTGTAAAATGTTTGCCTCCCCTCCAGAAAACCACCTCGAGCCATATCCATCAATTTTAGCAACACCTTTGCCATTCTTTTAGTTAGTATAGACAGACACATAGACATAAATACTTTATAATTATGGTTTAAAATTGAAATGGATTTTTTATATGAAGCTGGGGTCTGAAGGATCTTTACCCTCTTTGGGTTATACAGCCACCACAGATTTTCCAAGATGCCTGTGCTCCCCCCTTTTAAAATATTCTTAAAGAAAACCTTTCTGATCTTTTACTTTCTTCCCTCCTAACCTCCAAACTTCTACAGGAATATTTTCTGTTCTTGGAGACTTCCCTGTTTGATTATACATCATCATTTTTATCTCATCTCTTCCCATCTTAGCTACTGATGGTTGAGCCTCATCTCCTTCTAACCTTGGCATAATTATGCCTTCTATACATATTCCATTTGTGCCTTTTCTTGGTTTCCACATTCATCTGCTTCTTTGTCACAGGCTCTCGGAGCCTATGACATGAAGGTGGCGACTTCAGAGTGCTAAAGCAGAAGGTACTATTTGGATAATATGCATGAGTTTAGAGACATTGTTAAACAACTACTTTTTTGACGAGAACTCCAGAGAAAAAAGTTTTAGCACAACGACTAAAGCAACAGAAAACAGAATGATGCCAGTAAGCTCTAACAGCCTATGACCCAAAAACTAAATAAATAAAAAATAACCAGAGATCATATAGATGTACTAAGAGATGTTTCAGAAATGTTTAAAAAGTTTGTATAAAGCAGATGAATGTGGAAACCAAGAAAAGGCAAATTGGAAATATTTACAAAAGGCATAATTATGCAGAGGTTAGAGGGAGATGAGGCTCAACAATCAATAGCTAAGATGGGAAGAGAAGGCATAAAAATGATGATGTATAATCAAACAGGGAAGTCTCCAAGAACAGAAAATATTCCTGTGGAAGTTTGAAGGTTAGGAGGGAAGAAAGTAAAAGATCTGGAAGGTTTCCTTTAAGAATATTTTAAAAGGGGGGAGCACAGGCATCTTGGGAAAAATCTGTGGTGGTTGTATAACCCAACGAGGGTAAAGACCCTTTAGACCCAGCTTCATATAAAAATCCATTTAAATTTTAAACCATAATTATAAAGTATTTATGTCTGTCTATAATAACAGAAAGAATGGCAAAGGTGTTTCTAAAATTGATGGATATGGATTGATGTGGTTTTCTGAACGGGAGGCAAACATTTTACAACATTAACAGAACAATGACAACCCAGAGGGAAGTAAAATGCAAGAAAATACTGCTATTGATGGTAGGTCTTGATGCAGAGAAAGCATTTGATAGGGTCAGCTGGGATTTTATGAGCATGGCAATAGAAGTATTTGCACTCCCTGATACAATAACACAGTTAACTAAGAGGATATATGAACAGACAGAGGCAAGAATTTAGGTTTGAACAGATGAACCCAGACAGGGATGTCCTCTTTCCTCTTTGTTATTTGTGTTATACTTACAGCCACTGGCAACCAAAATAAGGGACTCACAAATTCAAGAATATAGCTGGCTTGGTAATCCAGAAAAGTTAGCTTTATTTGCAGATGATATTTCGTACTTGAAAAATCCAGAAAAGGACATTTCCATGTTGTGGGACATTTTTGAGATAGTTTCCAAGTCTTTTTTGCAATATAAAATTAATGAAGATAAAATTAAGGCTATAGGGGTAAACCATGTATCCAAATATGAATTGGTTCAACAATACCCATGTTCATGGGGGCATGATAAGGTGAGTAAGTATTTAGGTGTACTTATTAGACAGGATTCTGTTATAGCTGATAAGGATATGTGGGAAGAGACTAAAAGATGACAAGAACTGAGAAAGTGGAAGTTCTTAATTTATGGATATGGACAGGAGGGTACAAGCAGTGAAAATGTTTATTACTTTAAGTTTTATATAGTGGGGTCAAGCATATTTTCTATCAACTTGAGGAGATGCTGTGGGCAATAGTTAATAAAGAGTTAAAGGAATTTACTTGAGAGGGGAAGTGTTAACTGGGATAATTTGATCCTCCCTGTAGGACAATGTGGTTTAGCTGAATTGAATGGATAGTATACAGCTGCACAGTTAAGGCTCATATGCACCACACAAGCAGAAAGTTATGATTCAAAGTGAAAAGGGATGACTAAAAAAGGGGGGGGGGGTTTCAAGAAATTAAGATTTTGGATGCAGAGTCTTAAAGAGAATGACCACCCCACATGATATATTCATAAAGTTGCAGAAATTACTCTAAGAACTAAGTCAACATGAAAATGGAGAAAGGAGATTTTGGCAGTAGGGATGACTGCAAGTATGGGTAAAGAAAACAAGCAAAAGGGGTCTGGAATTAACTAGAGAAAACTAGCAAAGAAACCAAGGTATTGGGAGTAAATAACTAGTGAGGGAAATGTAAAAGAGCAGGATGAGGTCAAGCAGAAATTTACACTGAAGGTTAGACATTACCTTCCCTACCACAGATTGACATCAGAAGACAGGAAATTTACAAAGCAGCAATGGGAGAACATCTGTATGGTTCCCAAAAAAAGTTGAAGGTGTTTGCACAGGCACTATTATACCCAAAGCAGCTTTCAGACAATTTTTCATCAGGTAGATAGCAAATGCTAGAGCTGTCACAGAAAAGAGGGAGGAAACCTGAAATGTGTTTTTTTTTGGAAGTGTAACGAGTTGGTGCATTTAAAAAATTCCCTATGGAGTACTCTGTCAGAAATGCTTGGGGAGCAAATGTCCTTAACGGGGGAAACTATTTTGTGCCAAAATCTTAATTGCCTATCCACAGTAATGCATTACCAAGTATAATGCTACTGGCTGCCAATTACTAGAAAATAAAAAATCAAAATCTAAACCAACTGTAACTGAAGTACTGAACATTGTAAAGGAGAAAAAGGAACAAAGAGACAGAATCTTTAAAAAAGGGAAAGAGCAGATTACATAGATGTAAATGGCATTTGTGAGAACATTACATACATCCAACTCAAAGACTCCACCTCCAGTTATTATCTAACAACCCCCACATCAGTCAGCTTTCCCATATATAGCTCCACCTGCAATATAACAACACTTCACCATATACAGGTTTACCTTCTCCCACATCCCATCATTTCCAGCATATCTCAGTCCTTTGACAAACAAACAGTCAAACTCCTTAAAACTATAGTTAACTTAGTTGATAAACTATCTCTTAGTGGTGACATTCATCCCAAATCCTGGCCCCACCTACAGTCCCTGTAACTTAGCCACTCAAACTTTAATACACTTACAACACCCCAAGCAACAATCATACCTCCTAGGCACAAGTCTGATATCCTCTTCTTAAATATTACCATAAGAAGTATAAGCAATAAAGTCCAAGAGCTAAATGTCAACCTCTCCCTCTACACTCCAGACATTGTACTTCTCAGCAAAACTTAGCTAAAGCCTTCCATAACTAACAATGAAATACTACCCCCAGGTTATAATGGTTTACTATGACTTACCCGAACGGCAGTCAATCGATCGTCTAATGGTCAAAATCATTGTTTGCAAGAGGCACTTTATTGACCCCCCCAGTACATCGACTATGTATAGTCGAATCGCATGGTGCACTTGACCATTTGATAATCGATGTACCCACACTGTGAACGGAGGTCGCGCTGCAGTGAGGAACAGAGAATTAGTCCATTTCTTCACTGTAGTGCAATCTTGGAATTGGTATATTTAATATGCAGGGAGGGTGGGGAGTGCATGGGGGTAAAGCCCCCCCGCAAAATAGTAGAATTAATGTACCGTTGAGTGTAGAGTTCAACAGTACGTTAATGTACATAGTAGGAGGTGATTGATGTCACCTTCTGCTATGTCGAATACATCGAACAATGTATTCATTTTCATTTTAGTTTACTATTTGGGATTTCAAATTCAATATTTAGGGTCGACGTCATACACATTCGATCCAAGTCTATTCAAAATTTCCATAGTATACCATTATAATATATCACATGTAGTTAGACTTACAAAAAAGGGGGAAGGTGCGGCCCTACTTTTCAAAGACCTCGCCATAGTAACTCTTGATGAAAAACTACCAAGCCCCAATAATGTTGAACTCATACTTGCCAAATTAAAAATAACCCCCAAAAAACATATATATATAATTGGGATCTAGATGCCCCAAGGAGATAATCTACAAGCTTTAGAAAATGTACTACACTGACGTAGTACAACACTACCTCAGGAAACTATTATTATGGGCAATTTCAATATCAACTGGTTAGACTGCATCTCCCCATACCCAGAAAAAATGTATAAACCTGCATGGCTTCACACAGCTTATCCACACACCCACTAGAGTCAATAAACCAACCAACAAACATTCCTCTCTAGATTGGAAACTTACTAATAGGCCAGAATTATACTCCAACTATGGCTGCCTAGTCATACTAACTATCATATAGTTATGATATCATAACTAGTTATCATATGTTATAGTCTAACTATGACAGTCTCAGTGACCACTCCCAACCTATTTACTGAGGAACCGAACCAATCAACCCAAACAAACTACATTTAAACAAGTAAGAAACAAAAAGCACCTCAACCCCAATAAGCTTGTAGATGTACTCAAACAGTAAATGGACACCCCTGAAAACATTTACCCCTGCAGGATGCAATCGACTACTTCAACTCGACCTTCCTAACTATACTAAACTCTCAAGCTTCCAGTAGAAATATACATATCAAATCAAATCACGCCCCATGGTTAACAAAAGAAACACTCTCAATACTTAAATCCAGAGACAAGGCATGGTTAGCATGGAATAAAAAGTCCCAACCCACCCTACTACACTACCGCAAATGTAGGAACAAAGCAAAGCTGCAAATTAAAAAAGACAAAATTAATTACTACACCGAAATACAAACTAAGCATTGCAATAATCCACAAAGATTCTGGTCGGCTATAAATAATATACTCCAACCAGGCAAAGACAGGACACCACCGCCTAATATCACTACTAACTCTGACAATACTACTTCCCTATTCAATAAATACTTCACTGAAACAATACTAGCTTTATCCAACAATCAAAGCCCCACATTTACCTCAACTACCTTTACCTCCAGCTCCTCCAATACTAAAGCCAACTTCTCCCTGCAGCTCGTACCTACAGTGACAATCAAAAAGCTATTTAAGAAGCTAAACCCCACCACATTAGCTACAAATAACCTGCCTGCTGAGTTCCTAAAGCTAACAGCCAAAGGAATAGCGTATCCTGTATCCATTCTCATCAACAGATCCATAGCGGAACATAAAGTCCCTACCATCTGTAAAGTTTCTCATATTACACCTCTTCATAAAGGAGGAACATCCACTGAACTCACCAACTACCGTCCCACTGCAATATTATCCCCCTTTCCAAAATTCTAGAGAGGGTCATCCATATGCAAGTCTCTAACTACCTGCACACCCACAAATTACTAACCAACACCCAGCATAGCTTTCAAGCACATCATAGCACATCAACCGCTCTACTGGCTTTTACCAACACTGTCAACCATCATAGGAATATGGACAACTATGTATCCTGCATCTTCCTTGACCTATCAAAAGCTTTTGATATGGTTTCCCATAGCAAGCTACTAAGTGTACTCTCCATACTAATCTTTTGACAAGACACTCTTGCCTGGTTCCAGGACTACCTGACTGGATGACAACAAGCATCGCTTGGCAACAGACCTTATCACCATTACTACCTGTGACACAAGGTGTGCCCCAAGGCTCAAGCGCAAGTCCACTACATTTTTCCTTATTTACAAACAACTTTCACACCACAACCCCTCAAGCCTCTCTCATCCAATATGCAGATAATTTGACAGTAATATGTGCCGCTCCCACAATACAAGAACTACACACCTTAACTCAATAATCCTTCTTAGCAGTTGAAACCTGGCTTACTAACACCCAACTAATATTAAATCCTAAAAAACAAAACTTATGATTTTCCAACCTACTAAATCAACCCTAACCTCCAATACCTTTAACATTACGCCACTAAACAATACCATAATCTTCCCAACTCCACATACCAAACTCAAGTGTCAAAATTGACAGCAACTTAAAGTTCGACATTCACATTTTACAAACAGTTAAAAAAAAGTACACAAACAATTAGGAACCCTATACAAGAACAAACAGTACTTCACCCAAAATACTAAAGCTACCATTGCCCAGTCCCACCTAATCTCTACTCTCCTATATGCAGCCCCCATACTCACAAGCCTAAAGAAATCTGAGCTTGCTAAACTTGAATCTTTCTACAATACAACTGGCAGGTTAGCTTCAGACTTACCTGCTAGAGCCCACCATTGTGTGGTTCTCAAACAACTGAACTGGCTAGAGCTCCCACACCTCCTTCATTACAACCAGTTAATTATGGCCCAAAAAATATTTTATGAACCTGAAGAGATACCTCCCCTACAAACTTTACTTCAGCCTATGCCACTAATAGAATATTAAGATCCACTAACAAATACCATATAAAAATCGGCATAAGCAAAAACATCAGGGGACTCCCTCTTCGCAAATTATAGTGGAAAAATCTGGAATACACTACCAGACAATATTACAACCATTACATCTCTTGTCCAGTTTAAAACAACCCTAAAGAAATCAACTATTAAACAAACGGCTGTGCCCTTGTTTGGCGCCTGATTAACCTCAGTTTCTAAAACTAGCATCATCAAGACTTACTGTAACCTCTAGTCCTACTTATTATTTAGGCCCCTTCAAACTAAACAAGTACTCAAACTGCTGCATTTAATATACAGGTCAACTCAGAACCATCCTATCCATTTTCTCCCCACCTAATTCCTAGGTAAATCATTGTGTTATAATAAAATCAAATGTTGTTGTAGTTCTCACATAATGTGGTTATACCTCTTATTGCTAAGGTTAACAAGGTATTATAATGTTCTGATGCTTAACTTAGGAATATTGCACTTAAGCTCAAATCTCATGGTCCTTTAAAACCAATGAGTCAATCATTGTAACTTTGTGTATAATACAATCTTAAAAATGTAATAACCAAAGACTAAAGACTACCTGAATGTATATTACTTGTATGTAAACTACCTGTAGTTAAGCTGCAGTTATCTCTGTCTTTTGTTTTCATGTGGAGCTTTTCTCCCCGGGCCTCCACAGAAAATGGACATGTGTGCAGTCAGACTTACCCAGTAAACAAATGTAAAATAAAATAAATAAAATGAAGTTCAGGAGGAGGACAGAAGTTAAAGGGAAGACAGAAATTGAGCAATTAATGTAATGCTGTTGTGAATAACTATTAAAAAGAAAGAAAACATATATGCAATGTATATCACATGACTGTCAAAAAAGTTAACATTGTTTGTTTTCTTTTCTATTAATGTATGTGTGCCTATGTGTTAAGTGATAATAAAGCTGTTTAAAAACAAAACAAAAAATCCACTATGTGGTACTCATCCAAAACCTCTGGAAAAGGCTGACATGCCACACTGATAATGCTCTGCTCATCATACGAATGCATATGGATTGTGGAGAAAAAGTTCAGAAAATGTTGTCCAACTCGCCTGTTTATAGCATTAACTTTCCAATGTACAAGTAGGAGGGAGTTGGCAGAAGACAGGATGGGGAAAAAAAGCTCTGAAAGTCAAGAGTGGGCACCCACAAGCAGGAATCCCAGAAGTAATGACTGGAACACTGAATACTGTTACTATGTATGTAGCTTGGATTAAGCTTGCAAATGGTCAAATTTGATCAATGTTCTACCCTGGTAAGCAAAATGAATTACTTAACCAAATAAATACTACGAAGACCAGAAAAGACAGGCAAGGTTCCTGACCATCAACATAATCTGCAAGCACCCATAATGTCTAAAGCCAAAATTCAACAGCCTAGAAGCAAAAGGACAAATCAGGCAAACACATGACTGAAATGGAATCTCATACTTCTTAGAGATCTAAAACAACTGAGTATCAACCCCCCCCCCCCCCCCCGTACTCTCTGGAATTAAGAGAAGAGAAAATAATAAAACTTGGTTTCCTGTTCAGTGCATTCAGGAAACATCAGATTGTCTCTCTTCAGGGAAGGGACTCAATGCATCAGCAAAACCTCAGACACTACCAGTTAGAAAGAGAGGGCTAGCTTTCCGCCTAGAGGAGCTGCTATTTGTTCCCTGGTAGGTGGATTTAGGATTAAGTCACTGTGGTTGTGCTGATGTAGTGGCAGTGGCTGTGTCTGTGCCTCTGTTGTTACCTTGCCACTGTCGTCCTCTGTAGGCACCTCCTCTGGATTGGTTTCTGCCTCTGGAACGTCTATTCCTGCCCCTTTGAAATTTTGTGGAGTCAGGAAAGGACCAATTTTTGGCAGGCCAGTTCCTGCTAAACCTTGGGGGTTGAACCTGCAAGAAATCTTTAACAGTTTGAACAGATTTTGCCTTTTCTTCCATTTTCTTCATAACCTGCTGGGCAGGTGTACCAAACAAACTTGTCTTGTCCATAGGAGCATCTAGCAACTTAGCTTTAACATGATCCGGTAAAGCTTGTTCCTTTAGCCATGCATGCCTTCTTATCACTGTGCCTGTCATGGCTGATCTAAATGAAGCCTCCAGTGCATCATAGCCACATTTTAAGGAATGGTTGCTAACCTGTTGTATGTTATTTACCATCTCTAATACATATTTCTTATCAAGAGATTCATCAGTGGTTAGTTTTTTAGTTTACTGATCAAGCATAAACTCTTGGTATTGTATCATGTGAAACTGACAGTTTAAAGCTCTAGCTGAGAGAGTAGCTGAAGTGTAGACCTTTTACCCCATCTGTCTAGTGACCTTGCTTCCCTTTCAGAAGGAATAGGGTTTTTAGCTGTGGTCGCAGCTACTGCCTTGGGACCCTGGGATATAGTTTCTGGGTCTGCAAGTGGGGCCTTGTAAAGGTGGTGATGAGTATCTGGCACCCTGTAAAATCTGTCTGGTTTGGCAGGGGCTGGGGTAAAGAATCTGGAGCGGAGCAAACATCATTGAAAGCATCATCCACCACAGAGAGAACAGGAGGTATAGCTAAGGGCCTGTGCTGTGGGAGGTGCAGAAAGGTCCTAAGTCTTTTTCTGGAGTCTGGAAAATCCTGTTGCTGCCATTGGAACTGTTCTCGCATGGCATGCAAGGTTTCCCCAAAGGAGAATTCTTCTGGTGGGGAAGCAGCTGGAATGGATTCTTCAGCATCAGAATCTTCAAAATTGGAGAAGGGAGCCTCAGGCTGGTCAGTTATGTCTGATTCACCAGCAGAATCATCAGAAGACACTGGCTCAGGGGGCTCTGCCCTAGGTCTCTTCTCTGGGGGCTGAGAGGCCCTGTCTGGGTGAAATTGAGATCCTCTAATTAAAGAAATTAAATCTTCTGCCAAAGAAAGCATTTGAGAACTAGAAGAGGGCCTGGATGTGGGGGGTTTAACAGGCACTGTTTTAGTAGTCTTGGCTGCTTTAGCCCTGGCGAAGGCCTTAATGGACATGGCAGCTGGAGGCCTAGCAGCACCACGTGCTGGGGTAGAGACATCCAAGGGATGGTGTCTGATAAGTCAACCACCGTAGTGGGTAAAATTTCTGAGGTCGATTCAAGAGTTGTAGCAGGGGCCTCAGTTGTAAGAATAGGTTCAGCTGTACTTTGAGCAGTTTTCTCGGTTTCGGCGAAACCGAGACACTTCATGATTTGCTTTACCGTGGTTTCGGCCGAAACCGCGGACCGCGAGTGTCGGTCTTTATCTTTGCGTTTTTGGGGGTAGTCGGAGAATGCGGCGACATAATGTACGCAAAATCAGAACCGAAAAACTGTTCTGCAAACTCCGACCGACGCCTAAGCGTTCGTCGGTTGAAAGAGGCACAGGCCGAACAGGCTGCTACGTCGTGGGCTGGGCCTAAACAAGGCAGACAGTAAGAGTGGAAATCTTTATGAGGTATTTGTTTCCCACAGGTTAAACAATTGTTAACTTTTTCTGACATCGGCTGAGACAAGAAAGAGTCCCCAACGGGGTACTTAGCTTTAGAAGTCTTCGAAGTAGTATTCGGTAGAAGTAATCTCTGGATCCGACCGACCGGCACTTGCGAACAGCTTCTGCTTCGGGCGCCACGCGGCAAGAAAGACTGAGGAAAATGGCGTCGGCTGATGCTTTTATACCCGAAGACCAACAGAGATGACGTCGGGTGGAGTGCGACATCAGCCGAAGCCGGACCCGGACTTTGGAATCCGGCCGACTGCAGGGCTGCCTGATGACAGGACAACCCACTTGTTATGACTGCAGATGCATCCATGAAGGACATCAGCAAAACCTCAGACACTACCAGTTAGAAAGAGAGGGCTGGGTGCATTGGGATTTCATAGTAACAGACTGTAACTATTCAAGATCATATCCAACACACCTACATGTCATGGCTGACAACCTTCCACAACAGGATGCACATGGAGATTAGACCACCTCCAAGGAAGTGGGTCATGATGGAAGCCACTATCCTAGGTTACTTTAATGGAGGCTTCTGAAGGATTGTTTGTTTTGTTTAATACTTAAGCAGCCTTTCCTACAAAAGCAGAGGTGGCTTCTGCTTGAAATCCTAGAAACAGCAACCAGAACTGAAGGGGATTTCTCTTGCATTTGAGATGGCTTTACTAACGTAGACAGTCTTGTCACATCCAAGCTGTAAAAGCAACTCTGAAAAAAAACATTTTTGGTGGACGTCCTCGGAGGAAAATCAGCCACAGCCAACTTAACATGTAAATGCAACTACCTGATCCACTTTAATTATAGCATATGCAAGTTCAGACAGCTACATGGACCCATCCATACAAAAGCCAATAAAAGCGCTCCCACCCACAAAAATAGGCAATCCAGAAAGCACAGTTAAAAGCCTGGCTGACAAAGGTGGACTGCAGTTAGGCAAGTGATTAAAAGAATTGCTCAGAGGCTCAACAAGGCAGAAGAAAGGTCCCCCCCACCCCCCAATACTTATGTAATGTTATGGAACTCCTGATCAAACAAAATGCTGCAGACAGATTAGACCACTGCCCCAATGCTGTGTTGCAATAAAAAATACATAAAAGCAAAGGAAATATCAGTTTTAGGATGAAGCAAAATAAATTTAGTGGATGGTTATCTGTATGAAAAGGCATAAAACTTTAATGTTGGATAAAAGGGAAGGGAACAATGAGTTGGGCTCTCCCAGGATGTCCTAAGTTTTCAAAATGTTAGAGTAAATGAGGGCAGAAGACTACATTAATGATGACATCATTATCTGTATGGGATCATTTCAGGAAAGGTTGTTGAGCAGAGGACTTTCAAAAAAGAGAAAGGCACCACAAAAATCTTTTACACTGCAACACCCAAAGACTTCAAGGGGGATGGGGCTTAAACTATTAAAAAGGGCTGACCTGCATCCATCTACCAAGGAACAAACAAGCAAGAAGGTCAGCAGTATACTAAGGGGAAATTAACAGCCCAGAGGGAAGCACAGCACATAAAAACAGTGCTGGTGTCTAAATCTGCTGTTCTCAATTCAAACTTCAAAAAGAGCTCTTCCATGCTAATCTGGGAAATTCCCTCTAAACGTCAAAAAGAATCTGCTGAAGGTTCAGTTCAAGTACAGACAAAAAAAAAAAAAAAAAAAAGGATTAGTGAGCATTCAGCCTGTTGAAGCCTACCCATCCCTTACAAGTGGACTGTCATCAGTCTGGGGAACAGCATTTCTCAGAATAAACACTCAAATGGAAGGGTACACACTAAAGGAACCAAGAGAGGCTCTGGAGGAGACAGTAATCTGGTGTCAATCTCCAGAAGAGGAAGGAAGGAAGGCACAAGTCCACTCCTGGGTCTTTCTCCAAGAAGCAGTTGCTGAAGGCAAACCTTTCTGATTACACAAAATCGCCAAGAGATGATCATCATCCCTTGATGACCAGGGTAGAGCTCAATTCCACATGGACCATTTTCAGACTCAACCCGGGGTTAAGAACCACAACCATCTAAAAAAAGATATGCATCGAGTTACAATCAATGAACACCACCATTGTTGCAAGAATGGGTTAACTGTGACAGGTTTACAAAAATGCAAAAAAAATAAATAAATAAAAACATTTAGCAAATAGAGAGTCTAAAAAGCAAATGGCAAGAGTAGGAGTCCACATTTTGTGAATTTAGTACAATCAATGAGAGACTTTAGCACTTCCATACTGTAAAAAGAAAAATGAGGCATTGATTGGCTTACCATTGAGGTGTCTTAAAGAAGTAGGAAAAAGTGAAGGTCAGTATTAAGAAAGGGTGAATGAGTGGCAAGGAGAAGATTGGGTAAGAAAGACAGAGTGGGGTGGGGGTGGTGGTGGTGGTACAGAAATAAAATGAGTAAAAAAAATCACAGATTTTTCCAGACAGTGAGCACTGGTGAGGATTCAGAAGCCACTCTACAAGGAGGAGGCAAGTTATAATCCATAGACTAGACAGTATAAACCACTATAATGTATTAGAGATTTTTGGGTTGTGTGCTCCCTTAAACCAGGTATGAACATATTGATGTGCGACAGAAGTGCCCACACCTCAAGCAGGGGAATCTTAGATCGAAAAGAACTACCCACTAGTAAGTCCTTCAAGGTCCAATTACATTTAGTGCAAAGAAACAAAATAAAAAGATACTACCAGACAAATCTATCAAAATTCTAAATTACTTATTTTAATACAGTTTAAGAAACAATTTAACGCGTGCTTCTTGTCTGAACAAGACAATATAAACAAGACAAGGGCTCCTGTTAAAATTCCAATGATCATAACCGTGATAATGAGAAAGGCAAGATTATGTAAAAATGGAGAAAACGTAGTATGTCTAAAGTTACAGTACACTGCAGTGTTTTCCTTATCCTGAAGCAAAGCAATCTCAGTGCTATCAAATTTATAAATAAGACTGGTAAAGGTAGCAGAGGCCTCTTCTAAAATACATTTACGGCACTATGGTGAGTTTCAAGACTGGCTAAAAGTTTTTTTTTTTGGCACTTACAATTCATTTTTTGTAGTCACAAAACTCAAAATGATATATTTGGCTTCCTGTAATAAGTGCAAATCCTACTTCTGTCACCTGACATAACTAAATGCAAAGCTGCATAAAGATCAAAATACAATGAAATGGGACTGCTGCTATTTCTACTGCATTAAAATCTAGCCAAACAACACTGTTATTTTGATTTTAGCAAAAAAAGACTGCTGGAGTCAAAAGAAGTCTAGACTTGGATCCACTTTGATGTCCAAAAAGAAGACAGGTAGCCCATCGCACTGCTAACACAAAAGCACACATTTACATTTCTTTCTTAGCTTCTCTTCTGTCTGGACTCAAACAACAAAGCAGACTTTACTAAATGTACAGCAGAAGAAACAAAATGGTGCTTTGGATGGCTATGACATTTCAGAAATTCAAACAGAAAAAAAAAATAGGTACAGTCCTGTGATCTAAAGAAAAGTGGGATACTGCTGCTCAGTAAGATGAATTCAAAAATTAGGCCAAAAAGAAACAACCTTCCATATAAACAACACCTTGTAAAATACAAATAATCAAGGTAACATTTTGGCACAAGTAAAATGAGAAAAAATAAAATACGTTTGTCTAGAAGCCAACTACTGCTACAATAAAAGCAATAGTGTTAACAAAATATAGCATTCAAACCAGAAAGGCTGCACCAGCATGCTTAATGACATGATGTAATATAAATACTTGTAATAGCTCTTTACAGATTATTTCGTTAACCATAAATAATGTACTTTTGCAACTTCATATACACTGTTATTTGCTCATTTAGTTATCTCACTATGCTTTAGGTCAGTACTGTCTCAAACTGGATCACAGATGACAGAAGTCTCTACAAAAGGTTAGCTTATCAAATTAAAAATAAAAATACCTGCTGTTCAGAAAGGATGATGATGCTGATGATATAGAAGAGAATGAGTTTGTCAAGCACGTCCTTCCTCCTGTTGTCATAGAGGTAACTACTAGGTGTGAATTTGGTCCCACTACACCATTCATCAAAGGTAGCCTTGGAAAAACTGGGTCTCCTTCAGATAAAAAGAGGATAAAAATAAAATATTCACTTACAGGAATATCTCAACTTTATTCTCACATTCAGATCAGTAAGAAGCGTTCAGATACTGCAATCAGAAAGTATCATCTGTACATGAAAATAATGTACCAGTACTGCGCAGAACAAATTTGTTATAAATACATACACAAACAGCCTCAAACAGTAACTGCATGCAACAGCTATCAAGTAATAGATCCTCGTCTTCATGGTCTTCAACTTGCCTAGATAATAGTTGTCTTGTGAAGGGTAGCTCTGGCACAAAGTTTTCCTATCTCATTCGACAGTGGAGCTAGCCACTGTCAGTAAGAAAAGCATAACAACCCTGAGGAAGACAGCCAACCTCAAATCTCAAAGCACAAACCCCATTTTGAAGTAAGGCAGAAACATCAAAGCCACCCCACCATTTGTCCAAAAAACATGCAATGAGGTACATCAGTCTCTAATACCTAACTGTAAGAATCAATTCAAGAAGATATCTGTATTGTAAAAACTTACCAAATACCATGGCAGTGACTGACTTGAGGCTACAATAACTTTCAGTATAAGCAATTTGCCAACATATACTGTGCCACAGCTTTAGCCTGTACGTATAAATCTCACATAATTAGCCATTCATCTACACAGCTGGCTAAATAAAATATTCTAGCTCTCACTCAGACCCCAAACAAACAAATCCACAGCTTAACAAAGCAAAAGGACAAATGCAACATAGTTAAGACAGTCAGGACAGCATGAGATCTAAACTATGAATACAAGGATGCTTAAATCATGTCATTATGCAGAGTACCTTCAACAACAGTAACACAAATTACGTCAAGTGAAGGCCCCATCTATCATCCTTTGGATGGCTGTTATAAAGCACACACCACCTCAGAAATACAATCCAATCTGCAGTGCTCAGTACAGCTCTGGACGCAATACCAAGTTGATATCCTGCACTGAACAGCCATTAGAATTCCCAAAAGACAGAATCAATCCTTATCACCCTCCCAGAACTAGCGTAAAGGGTCCATGAACTGACTTGACTAAGGATCATAGCAAAATGTTAAACAACTAGAAATTCAATGTGGTCTCTAACAAGTCTATTAATGCTGCCAAGGTAAAACTTCAAGTTGTCTACATGCATCTAGTGGAAAGTAAATCCTCCCCTTCTTTGGGGGGGGGGGGGGGCATGGACCAAAGGCAGGTGAACTGCACTTGGGGATAATTCTGTTGCCACTTTAGGCAAGAATGTGGGCCTGGTGCTAAGTTTTATTCTAGCCAAGAGGAAAATGAGAAAGGGCTATCTATAAAAGAGGGCATGCAGTTGTGAAATCCTTTCAGTGGGTCTGGTAACTGAAGATGTGCAACAGCAGCTGGATCAAAGGGAGGTAATATTAGCCTTTCTAGATTACATCAAAGGTTCTACAGTTGGAAAAAGTTCCTTTTTTGTAGGGACTTAAATGCAGGATACCCATGTGGAACTGTTTCGCTGTTAACAGAAAATAAAGAGGGGGGATTCTAAATTAGGCAGGCTGAAACACCACTCATATGCCTTCACTAAGGCATAAGACAAAACCCTAATCTGTAAAGGTCTGACAGGTATTTGAGGATCAAGGACATCAAAATCTGTGTTTTGTACAGACCCCTCCTCTGGCAGGGAGAAGTTTATCAATTTGCTAGCTTTCTCACATTTGGCTTCTTAAACTCCCCTTAGACAGTAAGCACATCCTTGGAAAATGTGCCTAAATGGAATAATAGCTTAAACATCCAAGCTGTCAGCCTTAGGGTCTTTAGGTTGGAGTGTATAAGTGACCCTTTGGGTCAAGAAGTTAGCATGCTGAAGCAACAGTACTGGGTCGATCCTTGCCACACTCAGCACACAGAACAACTCAGTGCCACCTCAGTAAAAATGCATCCAAGAGTAGCACTTTTGGCATGTCTACTCGTCTTCTTTGTCACCCTGAGGAGGACTAGAGGAAACACGTACAGAAATAGGCCTGCCAAACTTATGGAAAAATAATCAGTTGTCCACAGTTGTCAGTTTTCTAGAAAAGCAAAAAAGTACATTTTTTGGCACACCTCCATCTGTGGACCACATTCATACATCCCTTTCCAGTAACCATTTGTGAAGGTATGCCTCTATTCTGTCCAAGCTGGGAAATGTTTTCCTGGGAAGAGATGCAAAATGCCTTTAAGATCATATCTGCACTCGTGAGCATACATCTCAACTTATTTTCTCAAAAATTCTGGACCAAGTCAAAAATAACAGAGAGACAAAGTCACATAATCAGGGATGATTTGTAAATATTACTTTAACTTACTTAGAAAGTTAATAAAACAACAGGTTTTGCATCAGCATGTGGCTTTTGATGAATAAGCAGCATGAAACTCTAATACCTTACATTACTGACCAACTATCATCCTCAATAGTTTATTACAAAAAATAAAAGTTTTACAACAGACAAGACAAAAAAATATTAGGCAAAACGAGGGATGCTCTGTAAAATCAAGGACAGCTAAGGGGTATGTTCCTGAGTCAGGTACCATGCCCAGCCTACACAAGACGTACGAGCGTGTTCCTCTGTATGTTGATATACCACATTACTGTGGTTTGTCTGTGAGGCTGTGGAAGACCCCTAGTAGCCAAACAGGTTTTAAAACCTTGAAAGTTAAAATTACTCCCATAATCTCTTTTGCACTATGTTTTTTTTTTTGTCTGCATTTTGTTGCAGTTCCCTTGTAACATCAGGGCCATGTCCAAGGAATCCACTGTGGGCCATCTGGGTGTCTGGCCAAGGTTCATTAGCTGCATACACAAGAGCTCTTTCCTAATAAGTGCGATGGGGCACTGTACAAAAATGCTATGTTGGTGCCACATTTTCTTAGGTACACTGGAGTTTCCTCTTGTGTAACCTTACTAGTGAGACTATTAGGACTAATCCTGCCATGTACCCCCGGTGTTTTGAAATGTGGGTTCAAATAGAGATGAGAAGAAGCAAATGTGTATAAGATCAGCTTGCCAATCAATACAGTATGTGCATGTAAGCTGCTTGGTGAAAAAGTAAATTTAAATGAACCATCATGTGTATGTGGGAGTAAACACTATCAGAATGGCTACTTTATTAACATGAAATGTAAATCACCTTACATGTCAAGACAAAACTCAAACAGTACTAAAATATATTAAGAAGTTCATAGGTTCATAGGTTTATACTAGGCTATCTGCCCTAAGGCATTTATAAGCCTAGCCCAAATTATTGTGGCTTACGCCACCCCTTATATGAAAAAATACTGTGCCCATTAGTTTGTTGTGCCTCTGTCCAGCAGTGACCCAGAGATGATTCCCGGGGTAAACCTACGATCTCCCATCCACAGGTCTAGATTTCTCTTGAACAGAGTCAGCGAGGTGCTCTGCCTCACATGGACCGGGATTTTATTCCACAGCATAGGGAGTCTCTGAGTGATAAATCTATCCCTCCAGCACGCCTATTTATATCCGTGCTAAGGTTTAAGTCGCTTGCTCTAGTGGTTTTGGTGGATTTGGATTTTTGAGGTGGAGCATGTCCATTAATTCGGGTTGGACATGGCCTTGTATGTCAGGCACATGTCACCTCTGAGCAGACGGTATGCGACTGAATAGAGCTGGAGTTTCTTCAATCTGGCAGCATATGACAGATTTTGGAGTCCCTTTATCCTTTTGGTGAGGAACTTTTGGGGTCTCTCCAATTGCTGCAGATGTCGGGTGAGATACATCCCGAATGGGGCATTGTACTCGATCATTGGTCTGATAAGTGAAGAGTACAGGGGAACAATGACCTCACTAGATCTGGATGTGAATCCCTTCATGATCAGGTGGGCAATGTAGAAGGTCTTTCTAACCACTTTAGCAATGTGAGTGTCAAAAGAAAGGCCACTGTCAACCTGGGTCCCCAGGTCCCTGATAACCTCTTCTGTGCTTAGTGGATTGCCACCTATATGGTAGCTTGGGGTTACCTTGTTTTTCCCAAGGGTATGACTATACATTTTTGGCGTTAACTTCAGGCCATGGCTCTGGCACCAGCTATCTGTTTCCGTGAGTCCCTTCTGAAGGATATCAGTGTCCGATGCACTTTCCACTATGGCTTCAGTTTGCAGTCATCTGCAAACTTTGTCAGCCAAAGTCCTCCCATGTTGGCCTGTACTTCTGAGAAGTAGATGCCAAACAATAGGGGCCAAGGACCGAGCCCTGTGGGACACCACTTGTGACCGGCTTGGAGTCTGACACAGCGCCAGCAACTCTAACCCTGTGGGTTCTGTCCTTAAGCCAGTTTGCAACCCATCTTGTGACATATGGGTTTACATTTAAGCTGGTAAGTTTTCTACAATACCCGAGTGGGGTATTGTGTCGAAAGCCTTTGCAAGGTCAAGGTAGGCTGTATGGACTGCCTTTCCCTCATCAATGGCCTTGGTGACTATTTCGAAGAAGTCGACCAAGTTCAAAAGGCATGATCTTCCCTTGACAAAGCCAAACTGGGTCGGGTCCAATGTCTGCAAGTCCCCTATATCTTTGTTTATGAGCTCCATTATGATCCTCTCCATAGCTTTGCAGACTAGACTTGTTAAGCTTATGGGGCGGTAAGTGTGCGGTGCAAATAGCAATGTTTATTTATTTTACATTTGTTGACCGGGCTAGTCCAACTGGATATATGTCCATTTTCAGTAGAAGCCCGGGGAGAAAAGTTCCAAAGACAGACACATTATAACAAAATGTATAAGGTTACAAATACAAAACAGTGTTTATAAGGTTACAATCAAGTTAACATAGCAGTAGATACAAACATTTTACAGTTTATTACAAGACAAATATTTACAATAATATGGGACAAGATATTCTCTTGCAAATCCTGCTCTGGCTCTGGATACGTGGTCCACTTTGCAATGTTTGGTGAAGTTATGCACAGAGTACCACGTGGCTGCCTCAAGAATGGTAGTTGTGTCTAGGCCTTTGAGGAAAGCCTCAGAAGAAGCCACAGCTCTTGTAGAGTGTGCCTTGACCTCATGAGGTAAATGTTTGCCATGGTAGGAATAGCAGAAGGATCTAGTTTTCCTTATCCAGCAAGAGATAGTTTATTTGGATACCACATTGCCCAGGGCCCTGGAGTAGAAGGACACAAAGAACTGACTGGACTTTGATAGCTTTGGTTTTGTCCAACGAGTACCTTAACTGTCTGTGGACATCAAGGGAGTGGAGTACTCTCTCACGGTCATTCTGTGGGGAAGGAAAGAAGGTGGGTAAGTGAACAGACTGATTGAGGGACAGCTCACTGACCACTTTGGGCATGAAGGAGGGATTGATACACGGGGTCACCCCATCTTTGTGGAAGATGGTGTAGTAGTGCTTGTAATTCTGAAACCCTTCTGGCTGAGGTAAGGGCTACTAGTAGGAAAGTTTCCCATGTGCACATCTGCAGAGAAGCAGAGCTAGCTGGCTGAAAGGGAGCAATTGTGAGTTTTTTCTGGTACATAGTTTAGGTCCTAAGGTGGAGGAATAGGTTTCTTCGGTGGCCTAAGATGGAGAACCCCTTTTAAGAATAGTCTGACATCCAATTTGGAAAGTAGAGGTGGGTCCAGAGGTAAGCAGGCAAAAATGGCAGATAAGTGGACCTCCAATGATGAATATGAAAGGTCAGAGTGTATGAGCTCACACACATAGTGTAAGACTAGAGGAACATCCGCTTGGAAGGGGTCCCTTTACCTTTGGAGACACCATTTGGAGAACCATTTCCATTTGGAAACACAGGACCTCCTGGTACTGGGTTTTTTGGCCTCCTTCAGGATAGACAGTACGTCCTCTGTGTAGCGGTGTCTGAAGGAAAAGTACAGTTGTGTACACTTACCATAAATGTAGATGTTCGAGTGTATTCACTGTTGCAGTCATTACATTTGGGTAATCTGCTGGTAGGTTGCCCTCAGTCGGCCTGAATAACAAAGTCTTGGGTCCTGCATCAGTTGCTGTCTTCTTCCATGACGACAGGTCGTCAGGGGTATAAAACATGCAGCCAACGCCATTTTAATCAGTCTTTCTTGCCCCAGATGTCAGGTGCCCCCCAAATGGGGAGCCAAAAAAAAAAAAAAAAAAAAATATATATATATATATATATATATATATATATATATATATATATACATGTAATTTAGAACACAAAAAATATACCTTCAACTAAAAGCAAATACACCAAAAAGGCTTTTGAGCATAGTAAAAGATAGAAAAAAATAAGAGAAAAATAGGAGGCTGGTGGGTGGGTAACCAGGACTACAACAGTGAATACACTCGAACATCTACATTTATGGTAAGTGTACACAACTGTACTACGTTCTTCGTGTTTCACTGTTGCAGTCATTACATTTGGGTAGAATCCCAAAGCTATGGTTGGGAGGATGGAATTATACAGCATTAGGAGCAGCTATAAGGCCCTGCAGGACAGCAGTGGCAAAGCCTGCTCTGGATTTATAAAAGAGAGGTAAATGGTAATGTTTGGTAAACGTATGAACTGAGCTCCAAGTAGCAGCTTCTAGAATGTCTCTGGTAGGAACCCCTCTGAGAAAAACTGCAGAAGTAGATGCAGACCTGGTGGAATGGGATCTGATCCCCTTGGGGACAGGTTTACCATGGTGCATGCAGCAGAAACAAATGCAATGGCTTATCCATTTTGAAATACTCTGCTTTGAAATAGCCTTTCCCTCTGCCCCTGCAGCAAATGCCACCAGTGATTGCTCAGATTTTCTTAGAGATTTTGTCCTGCTCAAGTAGAATATTAGTTGTCTGTGAACATACAATGAATGCAGAATCTGCCCCCCCTTGTTCTGTGGATTTGGGAAAAAATTTGGCAGATGAATGGTCTGATTAAGAGCCACACTCGATACCACCTTAGGCATAAAGGATGGACTGGTCCTGAGGGCCACCCTGTCCGGATATAAGATAATGAAAGGCTTCACTGCCATGACAGCCTGTAGTTCTGAAATCCTTCTAGCTGAAGTGACTGCTAAAAGAAAAGCTAAGAGAGAGAAATGTTATGTCTGCAGTAGCAGCTGGCTCAAAAGGAGGTAGAGTGAGTTTTTCCAAAACAAAATTGAGGTCCCATGCAAGAGTTGGTGCTCTCCTGGGAGGTCTTAAATTTTTGGCCCCTCTGAGGTACTGCTTTAGCAGAGGATGAGAAAAGAGGGGAGGCTCAGTGTTGTAATGAGCTGAAATGGCAGAGGCATGTATTTTTATTGAAGAAAATGATAGGGCCTTGTGAAGCATCTCAGTTAAGTATTGCAGAATCTCAGGAATAAGGGGCATTGCTGTGCTTATTCCTTGGGCTTGGTTCCAGGCTCAGAATCTTTTCCATTTTTCAGCATAAGATTTTCTAGTACTAGGCCTTCTAGCCTCCAAAATGACATCCATCACAGGCTTACTGAGAGATGTGACTGGTGAAATTAGTTGATTAGCCATGCTGCAAGATTCAGAGTTTGGAGCAGAGTGTGGAGAATTTGATAGTTCTGCTAAAACAGTAGATAAGGTGTCTGAGGCAGGTACTACGGAGGAAGGTGTGACAAATTGTGTAGGAGCGGGTACCAGTGTTGGCGCGGCCAGTCTGGAGCAATCAGAATCATTTTCGATTTTTCCTGTCTGACTTTTAGTAAAACCTTGGAGAGCAGAGGCAGAGGGGGAAAGGCAGAGACTGACAGTTTTTTCCAGCTGAAGGATAGAGCATCCACTTTAGAAGCTTTTTTGTGATGAATTCTTGTGCAGAATATGTCCAACTGATAGTTTTGAGGAGAGGCAAAAAGATCTATGTCTGGGCTCCCCAATCTTTGTGTCAACATACTGAAGATTTGTGGATCCAGTTTCCATTCGTGTGGGTCCATAAGATTTTTGCTTAGTTCATCTGCCAGAGTATTTTGCTTTCCTGGCAGGAATTGAGCTTGTAGATGTACTTGGTACGTCAAGACTGTGTTCCACAAAGCCATGGCTAGTCTGCGAAGGGGGTAGGAGTGGGTACCCCCCTGCTTGTTTATGTACCACATAACTGTGGTGTTGTCCGTCTTTATCAGTAGTTGTACTGGATGAAGAAAATCTTTGAAGGCTGTCAGAGCATTCTGTACAGCTAGCATTTCTTTCTGGTTGATATGCAGGTGCATTTGATTTGGGCTCCATTCGCCCTGAATGCATCTCCCTGCCAGATGGGCCCCCCAAGCATAATCTGATGCATCTGTAGTTGGGGTTTGGGTGGCAGGGGGTGGAATGAATGACAATCCCTTGTTTTGGTGACAAGCCTCTGCCCACCATAGGAACTCCTGTTGCAGGCAAGGAATGATAGGAATCATTGTTTCCAGGCTGTGACAATGTTGACTCCATAAGTTTTTTTAGATACCACTGAAGTTTCCTCATATGCAATCTTGCATATGGAATTAGTAGAATGCAGGAGGCCATGAACCCCAAGGCCTGCAGAATTTGTCTTGCAGACAGCTGGGTTTTTGTGGCCACTTGTTTGAAGTATGTCATCAATTGAATGTGTTTGTCTGGCGTGAGGTAAGCCATCTGGGCAGTTGTATTCAAGCTTGCACCCAGGAATGTAATTATTTGAGAGGGTACCAGTTGTGATTTCTTTTCGTTTATGGTGTACCCTAGGCATGTTAGAAGCCTTTTTACAAATGGCATATGTTATAGAAGAGTGTCCTTGTTTTCTGCCTGAATTAGACAATCGTCCAGATAAGGATAAATTTGAATGTTTCTTTGTCTGCAGAATGCAATTAGTGGTGCCAGGCACTTTGTGAAGATCCTGGGTGCAGTAGATAAGCCAAAGAGCAGTGCAGAGAACTGGTAATGCAAATAGCCTGCTTTGAAGCGGAGGTATCTTCTGCAAGATTCCCTGATTGGGATATGCAGGTAAGCGTCTTTTAAGTCTAGAGTTACCAACCAGGCATCCTTGCCCGCATAGGCAGTAACTGTTGTAGAGTCAGCATCTTGAATTTTGGAATGTCCAGGAAAGTATTTAGAATGGATAAGTCCAGAATTGGACACCATGATTTGTGTTTTCTGGGTACCAGGAAAAGTCTTGAATAAAAACCTTGTCCTTTTTCCTTTTCTGGTACTGGTTGAATAGCCCTCATATCCATGAGGGACATAACTTGTTTCTGGGCCTCTGCCCACTGATTTGGAGGCAGATCTGGCCATCCGCTTGGAATTGGCAACGTGTGGAAATGAAATATGTATCCCTGGGATTAGTATCCTGGGTAATTGGATGCCAATTTTGTGCATGAAGTGCTAGTTTTCCCCCCAAAGGGGCTGCCAAATGATAAGTGCTTGGAAATGGCAGAGGAAAGTCATTGAGACTGCTTACCATAGTGGGGGGGGGGGGGCTTGCTACTTCCAGATTTGGAGGTGGAGGGATCCCATTGTTTTGTTCTGTAAGTTCCTTGTGACTGAAACCTGGAGCCTTTGGAGTGTCTGGGTTTGACCTGAATGGCTCTGTTGGGTACTGGAAAGGACCAATTCTTAGTAGGCCAGTGCCTACTGAACCTGGGTGGCTGCACTTGTAGGAAATCTTTTACAGTTTGCATAGATTTAGCTTTGGCTTCCATCTTTTTCAAAACTTCTTCTGCTTTATTACCAAATAGACTGTCCTGTTGTAAAGGAGCATCCAACAATTTTGTTTTAACATGATCAGGCAGATTTTGCTCCTTGAGCCAAGCATGCCTTATCACAGACCCAGTTACGGCGGCCCTGCAAAAGACCTCCAAGGAATCAAAACCACATTGCAAAGTATGCTTTCCAACTTGTTCAGCTGAATGCAATAAATCCTGTAACTCTTTATTTTCCACACAGTCAGAAATCAACATCATCTTCTGTTTCAGTAAGCCCATGACATGCCGCTGCTATTTAAGCATATGAAATTGACAGTTTAAAGCCCTGATTGCCAGGGTTGCAGACGTGTAAACCTTTTTACCCCATCTATCCAGTGCCCTGGAGTCTCTATCAGAAGGGGTAGGATTTTTAGCAGTAGAAGCCTTAACACCCTTGGGACCCTGAGAAATTGTTTCAGGATCAGCAGTAGGGTTTTTAAAAAGAAACTTGTGGGAGTCAGGAACCCTGTAATATCTGTCTGGCTTACTAGGAGCCGGAGGCAGGGAATCAGGAGCCATGCTGGATTCTGAGAAAACATCAACAACAATATCTAAAACAGGAGGTATAGCCAAAGGCCTATGCTGAGGAAGAAGGAAATCCCCAAGCCTCTTTTTGGATTCTGAAAAATCCTGACTCTCCCAATGAAAATGTTCCCTTAAGGTATGCAAAGTTTCTCCAAAAGAAAAATCCTCAGGAGGAGAAGTAGAAGGGATGGATTCTTCTGCATCAGAGTCATCATAAAGTGGAATAGAAAATTCCTGATCAGAAGAAATGGAAACCTGATCTGAAGATTCATAATCAGTGCCTTGCCTAGGCCTCTTAGCAGGAGGGGGTTGGGAACCCCTGATCTAGGTAATTAAATCCTCAGCCATTTTGATCATTTGTTTTTTAGGCATAGGGGCCTGAACACGTGGGCCCATGCATCTGTGTTTTAGACATAGAAGTTGGTTTTGGCCTGGTTTTTGATGATGGCGTCGGTTTAATATACAAATCTTTAGGCCTGAAAACACCCTCAGAAACCGATGCCTGCTCAGTGGCTCCGGACCCATCTAAGGGAGAGACATCCATGGGTTCAATACCTGAAGTGTCTCGCGGCATTACCAGACTCTGAATGGGTCTCGGTAGAGGCCTGCGAATCAAAAGTAGCAGGCATCAGGGGCTGCAAAAGCGCCTCACTGAGTACCGGTGAACCGGCGACTGACTTAGGAGAAGCTTTGTCATCGGTTTTGGACCTCGACGGTCTGTCTCGGTCTTTTTCTTTGCGGTTTTTTTTGTGAATTCCGGTAGTCGGATTGCTAACCGATGACATTTCTGGATAGTTAAATCTTGAGCCAAAATATTTAGAAGCCAAAATATACTGACGCTTAATAGTGCATTGGTTAAATTTAGCACAAAACTGACAGCAAGGCACATTGTGGTCAGGGCCTAGGCAAGGAATACAGTACAAATGAAAATCCTTATGAGGTATTTGCTTCCCACAAGTAATACAATTATTAACTTTTACTGACATCGGTAAGCAGCAAGAAAAAGTTTCCCCAAAGGGGTACTTAGCTTTAGGTTGAAGACTTCGGTTCTGAAACTCGAAAACGAAAATTACAGGAGTCGGCCGATGGGCACTTGCGAACTGCTTTTGCTTTGGGCACCGGGTGGCAAGAAAGACTGATTAAAATGGCGTTAGCTGCATGTTTTATACCCCTGATGACCTGACATCATGGAAGGAGAGACAGCAACTGAAGCAGGACCCAAGACTTTGTTATTCAGGCCGAATGAGGGCAACCTGCCAGCAGATTACCCAAATGTAATGACCGCAACAGTGAAACGCGAAGAACATCCAAAAGTTTATCACCCAGAGGGTTAAGAAGAGCATCTCCAGGTGTGGATGAATGAGAGATCCCTTCTGTTATGTGAGCAGGTCCACCTTCTGAGGCAACTTGTGGTGACTGCCCTTGGCAAGAGATTGAATAAGGGGAACCAATGCTGCCTTGGCCAATAGGGAGTCACCAGCAAGATTCTTGGCTTGTCCCTCCTGATTTTTAGGAGGACTTTCTGAATGAATGGGAAGGGAGGGAACATTCCCTTCCAAAAGATGGAGAAGGCATCCCCTCTCCAAGCTAGATGGGAGGGATCCTTGGAGCAGAAAAGCTACAACTGTCTATTATAGGGGCAGGCAAACAGATCTATTTGAGGTGTGCCCCATTGGTGGACAATGTCTAAGAACACATCTCTGTGTAACATCCACTCATGATGCAGAGAGAATGATCTGCTGAGGGCATCCCCCTGATGGATGTTCTGGGATGAAATATAGACTGCCTGCAATGATATATTGCTCTGACTGGCTAACTCCCACACCTCGAGTACTGGACTCTACTGAGGTGTGGGGCTACATCTGTTTTTCTGCTGATACAGTCGTGGTTTGAGTCTTTTTAGCAGTTCCTTTGATTGTTTTTCTTGGCGTTTTGAGGAGCGAGATGGACAGCTCATCCACGGTGGAGTCACGTAGTTCCGATGACGTAGGTGGCATGCGCAAATTGGTTGGACAACTTACGGAACTTATAAACATTCTAACACCACTCAGTCAGGCCCTTTTGGATAGGAATGGATCCCAGTATCGCAATAACCAGCGTTGTTTTGGTGATGGCCATCTTGGAAGGGGACGAGAACAGGGAGAGCTTATTGATTGAGTGAATAGGATCGGCGACCCTGGAGGAGACATTTCCTTTCATCCTTGTGCTACGCCCCGATTACTAGTGGATGGTTTCCCTGGTCGACAGGGGAGAGAGGAATGCAACAATAGCAATGGTGATACTGAGGACAATCCAGGTACTGTGAATCATATAGGGGCTTCCAATGTAACCATCAACAATATGGAATGGTTACGCTCCAAACCCAGTATTGATTTTTCAGTAAAAAATTCTAGTGGGTTTAATCTTGTGAATGGGACTTATAAGCAAAAATTTAACAATTTAAACAACTTACTGTATAAATATAGAGCTTTGGTAATAGAAAATGAATATTTGCATGAATGTATTGGGAAAGGTATAGTGCCTAAGGGCCTAAGGGTTTTTAAATTTCCCAATAATGTTATGTATGGTTCTAATTATTACAAAGAGTTGGTTGATGTTTTTAATAAATGTGGTTTGGACATGTTAAAATTGATTATTAAAGAAAATGGGAGAATAATGGATGGTATACAGAATGATAT
Organism: Protopterus annectens; assembly: GCF_019279795.1. Classification (NCBI taxonomy): domain Eukaryota; kingdom Metazoa; phylum Chordata; order Ceratodontiformes; family Protopteridae; genus Protopterus; species Protopterus annectens. Next base: position 443,075,736 of record NC_056732.1, on the reverse strand, counting down.
AGAAATATTGGACCAATGCATCCATAAAGATTTATTGTTCAGTGTGCAGGAAGAGAAATCTAAGTATTTTAATATTAGGAAAAATGTTGAACAGAGGTGTAATGATCTTATACAAAGAAAAATCAAAAAATTAGGGAGAGATTTACATGAGTATAATACTGATATTAGTTACCCAAAACCCCAGGGGCCGCATAGAACTTATGGAAATCTGCATGTTGACCCCAGTGATGGTATTGAAGAAGTGGAAATAATGGAACAGGAAGGAGTAGAAGAACACTATGGAGAAGGAAATGGGGAATACGATGATGCCTTTCCACCTTTACGGAGATCCGAACGCTTAATTAATAAGCAGGGTCCATATAATGGAAATTTTCAGTGGAGGGGAGGCAGAAGGGGGAGGGGGAAATATTATTAAACCCCAACCCGGATCTCCCATACAGTAACACAGGTATACTTATTGATGATCACTGCCTAACATGGAATAATTTTAGCATTTATAATTTTAGTAGTTTAAATGTGGAGAAAGGGCATTTTACACTTTTTTCTAAGGGTTTAAAGTTTATACCCAACAGTAATGGAGATATGGCCAAAAGTCTCCTTGATATAAAGTTATTCTTGAGGAAAGTGAATTTTAATGTAATGTGGCCCAATACTATCAATAATAGAAAAGGAAATGGGGTGGATTGTAACGCACTGAAGAGAAAAAGTACATACAATCCACCATTACATCCTCAAATAAAGAATTTAGAAAAAGTGGTTGAGAAAGAAGTTAGGAAGATGTGTTATAACAACAAGTATCATAGTAATTTAACTAAGAAAGAAAAGGACCTTCTATATGAAATTAAGAATAATAAAGAAATAGAAGTTATGTTCTTACCATAACGTTCCATGTTAGTTGTCTTCTTCTCGCCTTCATTCTTGCTGGATGGGTTCGGAGCCGACCTCGGCTCCGACTCGGCCACTGTAAAAGCTCGAGAGTTGGTTCCACCGGCTCGAGGCTCCCCTTATATCCCACAATGCTAGGCGAGAGTTACCTCAGATCTCGTTTGTAAGCTAACCCCAGCTTATAATAGTAACAGAATAACTCTAACCAGAGTCCACCTCTAACAACAGGAAGAAAGAAGGGTGACCTACATCCTGAACCAGGAAATATGCATAACCGCATATGCCTAAGAAAGAGGTGGTAGAAAGAGAGGTCACAATCACAACTCCTCTAGGTCTGTCCAGGCCAGGGGGGAGGAGTGGGGAGAAGAAGAAGGCGAAGAAGACAACTAACATGGAACGTTATGGTAAGAACATAACTTCTATATGTTAAGTTGTCTATCTCGCCTTCATTCTTGCTGGATGGGACCGCCCCTAGCACCTTGTCCCGGGTGGCCTAACGGAACAGACTCCTGAGAACAGTGGAACCAAAGTTAGCTCTATGCCTAGAAGCTAAGTCCAACTTATAATGAGAAATGAAAGTGTGAGGAGTAGCCCAAGTAGCCGCTGCACAAATGGTGTCAATAGGCAGTCTGTCTTGGAAGGCTAAGGAAGTAGCCAAAGCTCTGGTGGAATGGGCCTTAGGTTTATTAGGCAGTTTTTGGTGTCTAATTTCATATACAAGGGAAATCAAAGATGTTAGCCATCTGGATAATGATACCTTTGAAACTGAATGTCCCTTTCTGCTTTCTGCATAGGAGACAAACAGCTGATCAGATTTTCTGAATTGTTTTGTTCTATCCAAGTAGTACCTCAATTGACGATGAACATCCAGGCAGTGTAGTTTTTGTTCAGACCTATTGGAATATTCTGGAAAAAAGACAGGGAGGTCAATGCTTTGATTTAGATTTGACGTCGAGACCACCTTAGGCAAAAAGGACGGGTTAGTTCGTAAGGATACTCTGTCCTTATGAAACAATAGATAAGGAGGTCGACAGCTGAGTGCTTGAAGCTCTGAAACTCTTCTAGCTGAAGTAATAGCTACCAGAAAAAGAGTCTTCCATGATAGCAATTTTAAAGAACAGGAGACTGCAGGTTCGAAAGGGGGAAGAATCAAAGAAGCAGGAACTAAATTTAGGTCCCAAGGAGAAGGAGGATTTCTTATAGGAGGTCTGAGAAGAAAAACTCCTTTCAAAAAGGCTTTGCAAAGCTTGTGGGACATTAAGGCAGACTCAGAAATACCCACATGAAAGTTAGAGATAGCTGCCAATTGAACTTTAAGAGTAGAGGGAGATGAACCTGCATGGAAGGGTTCAGCTAGAAAATCAAGGACTAATTGGATGGAAGCAGTGAAAGGATCTATGTCCTTTCCTTGAGCCCAATATGTGAAGCGTTTCCACTTACTCAAATAAATCTTCCGAGTGGAAGATTTATGGGAAGCTATCAAAATATCTCGAACAGAGTGAGATAATTGAGGAAGCCTGGCTAAGGTTGGAATTGGAGGAACCAAGCAGTGAGGTTCAGAGAGGGGAGGGAGCGATGAAACTGACCCGACTGATGGATCAAAAGATCTGGAACTAGGTCCAGATTCCACGGTCGCTCCAAAAGAAATCGATGTAGAAAGGGGAACCACACCTGTCGAGGCCAGTAAGGAGCAATGAGGATCAATGAGGCCTTCTGAGCGATAGCTTTCTGTATCACTTGAGAGATTAGTGGGAAGGGAGGAAATGCATACAGAAGTCCCCGGGGCCAAACTTGGACTAGAGCGCCTCTGCTGGGTTGGCCTGGTAAAGGGAATAGAGTGAAATATTCTCTGCACTTGCTGTTTTGGGGAGTAGTATAAAGATCGCAGCAAGGCTGACCCCACTTGAGGAAAATTTCTCTCACAACAGAGTCTTTCAGAGACCACTCGTGAGGCATGATGATAGCTCTGCTCAACTTGTCCGCAATTTGATTGGACTTCCCGGGGATGTGCGTTGCTATCAGAAACCGCTGAGAAGAAATCGCCCATTGCCACAGTCTGAGTGCTTCTCGACACAGGGGGTATGACCTGGTTCCGCCTTGTTTGTTGATGTACCACACTACAGACATATTGTCTGTCTGGATTGCAATCGTTCCCAAGGGAAGAGAGTCTTGAAGGGCATGCAACGCTAAAAGCACTGCTCTCATCTCCAGAACATTTATGTGCAAGTGGCACTCGTTTGGTTGCCATGTGCCCTGGACCGTCCTGCCCTGATAATGCCCCCCCCACCCGATCAGGGAGGCATCCGTTGTCAGAGTAGCAACCGGAGGGGGAGGAACAAAGGGTCTTCCCAACAAGAGCTGAGGGGAAGACATCCACCACATGAGATGATTTTTGCACGCTTGCGTGATCATAATGGTGTGAGACATTGGAAGTTCCTGGTATGACCATTGAGTAAAGAGCATCCATTGAAGGATCCGCATGTGGAATCTGGCTAATGGAAGCAGAGGTATGGCCGCCATAATTCCCAACACTTTCAGAACTAACCTGGCTTTGATTCTGTTGTTGAAAAGGAGTGAGACCAGTTTGTGAATGTTATTCTCTGATGTGTTAGTCTTGCAGACATGTCTACTGTGTCTAGATTTGCGCCTATGAAAGTAATAGCACGACAAGGCGACAAAACAGACTTTTCGCAATTTATTGAAATGCCTAACTTTTGACAAATGCGAAAAGTGTAATCCCTGGCCATCAGAAGGAGATGCTTGGTGGGAGCTGTGAGGAGCCAGTCGTCCAAATATGGAAACACCTGGAATCCTTGTCGTCTCAGGTGAGAAGCTACCACTGCCATGCATTTGGTAAACAACCGGGGGGCAGTGGTGAGACCAAAGGGCAGGGCCCTGAACTGAAAATGACTGGTTCCCAGCCTGAAGCGGAGGAATCTTCTGGAGCGTCTGTTCATTTTATATGATAGTACGCATCCTGAAGGTCTATAGAGCACATCCAGTTTCCTTTGCCCAAAAGGGGAAGAATGGATTGCAGCGTGACCATCCGAAATCTTGTTTTCTTGACTGATCTGTTCAAGATACTGAGATCCAAAATTGGTCTCCAGTCCCCAGTTTTCTTTGGAACTAAAAAGAACCTTGAGTAGATTCCGGATCCTTGCTGGTCTGCTGGAACTGGCTGAATTGCTCTTTTTGCAAGCAGTTTTGAAATTTCCAAAACCGCTAGATCCCTTTGGGCGGTGGAACATCTGGAAGGGATTTTTTTGATTGGTTTGGAGTGCGAAGAAAGGGGATAGAATAGCCTTCGGAAATGACGGACTGTACCCATTTGTCTTGAGTCAGGGATAGCCAGGCTTCTGGGTACAGTGACAATCTTCCCCCGACTGCCTCCGAAGGTGGGCAGTCGGGCAACACCTCAGGGATGCTGAAAGGGCTTGTCAGAGAAGGCTTCCCGATTGCCCTGGTTCTGCGGACCCCCCCTGCCCCTAGGGCGACGTCTACCATTGTTATTCCCGCCTCTGCCTCTGGCGGGGAAACGACTCTGTGCGTCAGGCGAAGTCCCTTGAGATTGTTTACGGAACCACATCTTTCCATCCGCAAAATTGCATAGCCGCATCCAGGCATGCCTACGTAAGGCCACACCTGTCCCTGCGGCTCTACTCGCTCCATCAGCCGCGTAAGAAAGAAGACGCATGGAGGAGTTGGTTATGGAGTTAAGGGTAGCCAGCTGCGTGTTCATCTTATCTTGAAAACCCGCAGCTGTAGGGTCCTTTAACATTTCACTCGCTTCCTTGATCAAGTCCCTTTGAAGACGAGTAAAATGGCATAGGTAGTTCAGCTTAACGATGGTAAATGTCGCTGACGAGAACATCCGCTTCCGCACCTGTCCATGGACCTAGATTCCTTGTTAGGTGGATGGACAGGTACTGAAGGATCAGCTAGCTCCTTCTTAGTGGCAGCAGCTACCACCATAGCATCCACAGAAACTCCTTTTGTTAAGAACTGTTTGTCTGCTGGTGCCGTTATGAACTTGGAGGGTCTCCTGGGAGTGGGGTCCACTGAATCAGGAGCCGCCCATGCCTTCTTAGCAACCACCTGCATGAGGGGGTCAAAGGGGGGGGACACCCAGGAGGTGGAAGGGCGAGAGCCAAACGCCTCAAGATACACAGATTCATCCTCCCAAGGGTTGAGGGCTGGCCAATTTCCCTCTGCTTCAGGATCTCTAGAATGTCTGCAAATGAGACATCTTCAGAAGGGGAATGGGGGGAACCCTCAGAATCATCTAAATCTGTGTCCGACGTGATGGACTCAGGTGAGTCAATGTGTTTCCTCTTACACTTCCTCTTCCGAGGGGGCTCTTCTGCCAAATCAGGAGAGGCCTCGAAGAGGATGAAATCCCACATGGGGTTCCTGAGGAGCTGGCTCTCTGCGGTCCGGGATGAGAGAGTGAGTCGACTTGACCTGAGGCACAGAGAGGAGGGGCGGACGGAGCCGACTGTGGAGTAGAGCCAGGCTCTAACACACTCCGCATGACCTCGAATGCACCCCTGTCAGGCAAAGCCAGAGGTCCCCGCCCGAAGCTAAGAACCTCCCTCGGCACAGACAGTGATGGCTCCGAGGCGATGTCGGAGCCGAACTTACCAGCGCAAGCACCGAGAGGGAGAGGGGGTCGGACAAGGGTCCGATGCCACTCACCCCTCGGAGCCGACGAGGAAGTCCGGCGCTGAGATTCTTCCAAGGAAGAAATCGAGCCGACGACGGAGCCGAAGACAATTGTATCGGCCCGACGCTAACACAGTCTCGGTTCCGGCGACCCGGCCCGAGCTCAAGAGAGTCAAGGAGGAATATATTGATGGACCGGGCAGGCATCGACTGATGAGTCGGGCTCTGAAGCATCTGGGCCAGTGCCTCGGACTTAAGAAGTCGACTCACTACCCTCTGAAGGTCATGATCCGACAGCCTCGATGACCTAGAGGAGTGAGATCTTTGGCCCGCTCAGACAGCAGGGGAGATCCTGGAGCCGAATGAACGGAGCCAAGGGATGGTGACCTGGACCTCTTCTAGTTGTCGGCTCCGAAGGTCTGGTCGGAGCCGACACGGAATTTAATACCCCGGCTCCAGCCGGAGCCGAGGGAACCACAGAAACTGTGGACTGAGACTCATCGGCTCCAGCCGGAGCCGATGTAGACAGAGGTTTAGAAACCTTAGGTCTCGGCTCAGTTGTCGGAGCCGAAGACCTAGATGCCTTAGAGGGCTTCCCTGTAGATACAGAAAGGGAATCCTCTGGCTTGAGTAAGCCCCTTAAAATCAACTTATTTTTTCTTTCCTGCAGGACCCTGGGGCTGAAGCCATGACACACAGCACAGGAGTCCTGCAGGTGCAAAGGTCCCAGACAGTAGACACAAGAAGTGTGAGCGTCTGTCAGAGACATTTTCTGACAGCACGCATCACACTTCTTGAATCCGGAGACCTTTGCTTCTTTAGACATATCCAAAGGTGTAATCACACACACAGTCACAACACACTAGTTACACCCTGTCTAGTTTAAAAAATAACAAACCACTAACTAGGTTTTTAAATAAGAAAATAACACACACACTCCCTAGGGAAAGAAAAAAGGCCTGTAGGCCCAAGGGAAGAACTTAAAGTTCTTGAGGGAAAAAAACAGGAATTTTTTAGAAAGGGGATAAGAATTTCTCTAAACTAAGGGAAATAAGTAAAAATATTAAAATTAAAGGGGTTTTAATAGACTAACTACACAAGAAAAGTCACTTACCAAGAACCGGTAGAAAACCAACACCTCGATAGCTGTAGCGGCAAACGAGATCTGAGGTAACTCTCGCCTAGCATTGTGGGATATAAGGGGAGCCTCGAGCCGGTGGAACCAACTCTCGAGCTTTTACAGTGGCCGAGTCGGAGCCGAGGTCGGCTCCGAACCCATCCAGCAAGAATGAAGGCGAGATAGACAACTTAACATATAAGAGTAATGAAGCCAGACAAGGGAGGGGGGATCATTTTTATGGATTATATTCTTTATGATAGCAAAATGTATAAGCAACTATGGAATGAAAATAGGTATAGTATAGTCTCCAAAAATGAGATTAACATAGCCTATCACAGAATTGATACAGCTTTATATGATATGCTACAGGAAGGGTTAATTAGTCCTAGTAGTTATGGATTTTTGAAAGTAGATAAACCTAAGATCCCAGTTATTTTCGGGATTCCGAAAATCCACAAGGACCCTTCCGACCCCCCATTGAGACCTATAGTATCAGCTGAAGGTTCCAAAACCCAGACTTTGGCCAAATATGTAGATCTCAAATTGAAACCGATATGGACTGGAAGAACGAGCATTTTGAAGGATTCCTGGGAGCTATTAAATGATTTAAATAAATGTGCATGGCATGAAAATATGTTATTTTTAACAATAGATATTGTGGATTTGTTTTCCTCCATACCTCATGATGAGGGGAAAAATATATTGGAGGATATAATATTTGCATATGAAGGTATTAATAGAAATGACAAATTAGCATGCCTTTGGCTCATGGATTTGGTCCTAAGTAACAATTTCATTTATTTTAAAGGGGAGTTCTTCCAGCAGATTCAGGGAGTGGCTATGGGGGCAGCTTGTGCCCCCACATATGCTAATCTTATTTTAGCATCATGGGAAGAAAAATACATCCTAAACTCTATCTATAAAGAATGTTGGATTATGTATAGAAGGTTTTTGGATGATATAGTCATTCTCTGGACTGCTGGTAGAGAGAAATTAGCGGACTTCTTAGAATATTTGAACTCCACCACCAATTTTCTTAGCTTTACACATCAAGTGTCAGAATGTAGTTTGATATATTTGGATGTTGAGTTTTATAAAAGGGAAGGATGTTATCAATCGAAAGTATATAGGAAACCCACATATTGTAACTCCTTTCTGCATTATACTAGTGGACATCCCAAACACTGTAAAAAAAAGTATTGTTAAAGGACAATTCGTTAGGGGTAGCCACATGACAAGTTTGGAGGAAGATTTCAAAAATGAATGTGATTTTTTAGAAAGGATGTTTTGGGAAAGAGGCTACCCCAAGGAATTCGTGGAACAAATAAGGATGGAAGTGAATGAAGGAAGAAAGGATAGATTTCAACCTATATACAAAGGACAGGGAAACAGAGCAACAAATTCACTGGTAGGGCCTTTGAGTATTAAGAACAAAAGGACCGAAGAGCATACACAAGCATTAGTATTAGAATATAATGGTATAAACAGAGGAATAAGTAGAATATTCCTTAAAGAATGGGAGAGGTTTGTGGCACTATCTGATATAGAAAGTATATCGAAAATCCCTAAAAAAATAATTTATAGGAATTCTAGAAATATGGGGAATATTTTGGAAAGCAAGAAAAAGGTCACTACTAGAAATAACAATAAGAAGGGCACTTACAAGTGTGGGCATTGTGCTCAATGTTGTTATATATTAAATGGAGAAGGACATTATATACCAAGTAGAAATAAAATGATAATCAGCCCAGAATATTTCAATTGCGACACACAAGGGATAGTATATCTTGCCTTTTGCAAAAAATGTGAGGCTTTCTATGTTGGTAAAACAGAAAGAGCTTTGAAAAAACGTATTTATGAACATAATTATGAAATTTCTGTCAATAAAGAGAGCAATGCTTTATACAAACATAGCAAAATTTGCAAAGAGTATAAATTTAAGTTTTTAATAATAGAACGTATACAAACGGACATCCGGGGGGGACCCTGGGAAACCAGAATTGAATACAGAGAACTATGGTGGCAAATAGCATTAAATGCTGACAAATATCCAGGGTTAAATGACAATATTACTATATTACCCTTATTGAAATTAAGAGCAGCAAAGTTATAGTATAACATATACCAGCTTTTGCCACTAGAGGCCCTCCCGGTACTGTTTTCAGATATATATGCACTATAATTTAGAATTGTCTCTCCAAATTTAAGGAATCAAAGTTTATTCATGCTTCAATGTATTAATTAATATTCAAATTACTATTTTTTACTTCCCTATTTATATACTGGAGACATATATATACATCTTTATTTTTTAGGATTTTTTAAGTGTTATTTTGACATGCATTTGATCCACATTAGTAATAAAATATTCATGCTTCTACATTTTTTAGTATTATATGAATAAATGGTGCAGTTTTTAACTAATTATATATATTTATATACATATATTTATTATAATAGCGTGTATTTTAATAACATTTTAAATAATATCTATACATAACATTTATAAGAAGTATACCCCTCACTGGTGAGATCTGATCACAAACTAATCTCGCTGGAGGTCCTCATCCCGCCCCCACCCGAAATGAAAAAGACCACAGTAAAGAACTTCTCGAAAGCCGACTTCACACTTCTAAAGACTAGTGTGGTCTCCTTTAAGGCCCCTGAGCCGGCGGTTAACATTACTCAAACCGCTGAATCACTTACAAATGCCTTCTACCAGCACCTGCAGGGCTGCATGGATCAGGCAATCCCAAGCAAAACAAAGACTCTCTGTACCAAAGGCAAGCGTCCAGTCTGGTGGACCCCAGCCATAAACAAACTCTACAATAAAAGGAGAAAGCTACTACAAGATAGAGCAAAATCCTTAAAAGGTAAGACACCGCTGATCACTATAAGTAAAAAGCTAAGAGCTCTCATAAAATCATCCAAAGCTAATTTTGAGAAAATAATAGCTAAGGACTCTAAAGACAACCATAAAGCATTCTTTAGCTATGTCAGAAACCTAGGAGGAAACTCCCAGATATGCTCAGAATTAGTTCAAAATGATGTGAAGATTACTGATCCTACAGACATTGCCAACATACTGGCTGACAGGTTCAGTGCAAACTTCTCCCACCCTACCCGCCTAAAGAAGAGATATCTATACCAAATGATTGTAGCCCCCCAAACATCTCCAACGCTCAGGTGAAAACTGCTCTCTCCAAGGCAAACAACACAGCATCCATGGGACCTGATGGTGTCCCCGGCTGTGTGCTCCATGAACTCAACGAGGAATTAAACCCACAGTTAGGACAGCTGTTTAATCTTAGTCTCACCTCCGGATACGCACTCCAGGAGTGGCGCAGCGACTGTGGTCCCACTCCACAAAGGCGGTGCCTCCACCGACCCTGGAAATTACTGTCCCATTAGCTTGACAAGCCTGATCTGCAAAGCCATGGAAAGGATCATAATGGATCTCATAAATAAAGACATAGGGAATTTGCAGACTTTGGATCCAACCCAGTTTGGCTTTGTCAAAGGCAGATCATGCCTTTTAAACTTGGTTGACTTTTTGAAACAGTCACCAAGGCCATTGACGAGGAAAGGCAGTCCATACAGCCTACCTAGACCTGGCGAAGGCTTTCGATACAATACCCACTCGGGTATCATTGAAAAACTCATCAACTTAAATGTAAACCCATACATTACAAGATGGGTTGCAAACTGGCTGAGTGACAGAACCCACAGGATCAGAGTTGCTGGCGCCATGTCAGACTCTAAGCCTGTCACAAGTGGTGTCCCACAGGGCTCAGTCCTGGGCCCACTCTTGTTTGGCATCTACTTTTCTGAAGTACAAGCAAACACAGGAGGGTTATGGCTGACAAAGTTCGCAGATGACTGCAAACTGGGCCGTAGTTGAGAACACATCCGACACAGATATCCTTCAGAAGGGTCTCACAGAAATGGATAACTGGTGCCAGAGCCATGGCCTCAAGTTAAATGCCAAGAAATGCATAGCCATACCCTTCGGGAAAAATAAGGTTACCCCTAGCTACCATATAGGTGGCAATCCCCTGAACACAGAAGAAGTTATTAGGGACCTGGGAACCCAGGTTGACAGTAGCCTTTCATTCGACACTCATATTGCTGAAGTAGTTAGGAAGACCTTCTACATTGCCCAGCTTATCATGAAGGGATTCACATCTAGATCAAGGGAAGTCATAGTCTCCCTATACTCATCACTCATCAGACCAATGATCGAGTACAATGCCCCATTCGGAATGTATCTGACCCGACACTTGCAGCAGCTGGAGAGGCCACAAAAGTTCCTCACCAAAAGGATAAAGGGTCTCAAAAATCTGTCTTATGCTGCGACTGAAAGAACTCCAGTTATATTCAGTTGCATCGCTTACTCAGAGGTGACCTATGCCTGACATACAAGGCCATGTCAAACCCAGATTTGATGAATATGCTTCATCTCAAAAAATCTAGATCCCTCAGAGCCACAAGGGCGGGTGACTTAAACCTCGACACGGTTATTAATAGGACGTGCTGGAGGGATAGATTCATCACCCAAAGACTCCCTATGCTGTGGAACAAAATCCCGGTTTATGTGAGGCAGAGCACCTCGCTGGCCTTGTTCAAGAGGAATCTTGACCAATGGATGGGAGATCGCAGATACACCCCAGGGGTTACCTCAGTGTCACTGCTCGACAGAGGCACAGCTAAATAATGGGCATAGTTTCTGCAAACTAAGGGGTGGTGTAAGCCACAAAACTATGGCTAGGCTTATAAATGCCCTCGGGCAGATAGCCTAGTATGAACCTATGAACCTATGAACCTATATATATTTTTAATCTTAATAATTGTAAGATAAGAATAATGCACTCTGTATCAAGGAATTTGAATGTGTTTCAATTTTTTTTAAAAATTTTTAATGTTTGGCATTTCTGCTTTAAGCACAATAATGAATGTTAATTGAATGTAATCATGGTTAATTGATAGGCATATATATAAGTATAGTACTGGATGCATTGTTTTTTTCTGATGAAGTCTATTGGGAACGAAAATGCAATGTGTTGTTTTTAACTAAGGCGTTAATGTTTGGAGAACTGTTTGTCTTGAATTAAATACGTTTGTCCTGAACCTTGTCTCGAGTACTGGACTCTACTGAGGTGTGGGGCTACATCTGTTTTTCTGCTGATACAGTCGTGGTTTAACTCCCACACCTGCACTGCTAGCCTGCAAAGCAGGTAAGACTTGGTCCCCTCTCCTGTTTGTTGATGTACCACATTCACAGTTGTGTTGTCTGTGAAGATTTGTAGGGGTCCTGGTTGCATGAGAGGGAGAAAGTCCTGCAGGGCTAGGTGGACCACAGTCATCTCCCTTATGTTGATATGCTTTTTCTGGCGGGAGGGCTCCCACACGGCCTGCACCTTGAGGCCATTCATAGTTGCTCCCCACCCTAGATCAGAGATATCCATGTTCATGGATTGAATTGGACTGGTGGGTTGTAGGGGTAGGCCTAGGTTCTGTTGTACTTGCTGGATCCACCACTTCAGTTCTGTCTTCAGGCATGGTAAGAAGAGTACCTGAAAGTCCAGGGGTTGGCTGTGTTGTGACCACATATTTTTCAGGTACCACTGGAACTTCCTCATGCAGCCTGGCAAGTGGCAGCATAGGAAATGCATGAACTGCCAGGCTTAGAGGTAAGTGACCAGGAGGGGGGTCCTGGAAGTGGTTGACTAGGGAGGATACCTTGTTGTGAGGAAGGAAGGTCTTCATCAAGTCAGTCTTTATTCTGAAGCCCAGGAAAGTTTTGTCCTGTGCTGGAGTGAGGGAGGGATGACTTTGCTAGGCTGAGGGTGAATCCCAATCTCTGGAGCAGGGACATGGAGAATAGAAGTCGATTCCTGAGGGTGACTTCCTCTTCTGGTGGAATGAGGATGTCGTCTAGGTAGGGGTAGATATGAATGCCCTTTGTTCTGCAGTAGGCTATGGCTGGGGCTACGCACTTTGTGAAGACCCTTGGTTCAGTGGATAAACCAAAGGGTGAGACAGTAAATTGAAAGTGTGAAGAGGATCCAGCAAACACTTCATGTAGTTTGGAAGGATAATTCTAGTAAAGCTAGACTTCTAACTGTGTGATACCTTAAACCTCTTGCATCAGAGGCCTCAAGGGATATATGCAAATCGCCCTTTAAGGATATCAGGTGTTTCAGCTGAATGGCAATTCTGAATGTCCATGACTTTTTCTTTTACTTTCATTTTTAAGTCTATTTATGGACAATTTCAGGCCATTAAAGCCAAACCCCTCTAGCTGTGGACATGCATGTTTCTGCCTTCTTATAACATCATCAGCACAGCATTAGAGGAATGTTTGACCTTTGGAAACACACGGTTGTCATATCCAGCTGATATCCATAAACATTAGGGTGTCTACAAAATATCCCAACTAACAAACTAAAACAAAGAGTAAAAAAGTCTTTGTTTTAGTTTGTTAGTAACTCAATAAAAACTTCTGGAAGGATGACATCTGTTCCAAATGTCTGCCCCCTTCATGCAAGTTTGTATGGGTCTAAATAAGGAAATATGTGAATGTGACTCAGTCTGCAATGAGCAATGACTGAAGCTAGATATTTTTGTGAACACCCTTGGAGCTGTGTATAACCCAAAACATAATGCATAGAACTGTGCGAGTGCTAAGTGTGGTTTAGAAGGGGTACAGCTGGCACTGGATGCAAATGCCTCCATTTAGGGAATTCCCTCCCATCCTCCAAACCAAGCAAAGATTTTTCCCTCAGGTTCATCATCACATACTCACCCTAGAAGTCACAGAATGACTGCCTTTTTATTAAAGGTGCAAATGTTTCTATTTCAGAATGTTTCTGGTGTCAATGAAAGAACTTCCCTTTCTCAGTCTGTTAAAAAGTACTGAAATTCAAAATGCTGACAGTTCAAACATTGCTACCCCTTAGACCTCCCTTGAGTGTCATGACAACTGAAATGTTTCCCTCAGGAATTTGCTTGCTGTGACCAAAGTCTAATTGAAAAACCTTAAGTAGATCCAGATATATATATGGATGGTGCAGCAGTAGTGTTGTTGCCTCACAGCAAGATGTTCTCCGGTTTGATTCTCGGCTGAGGTGCCTTCTGTGCTGAGTCTGCACGTCCTTCCTGCATTCGTGTGGGTTTCCTCTGGATGCTCCGGTTTCCTCCCACATTACAAAGATGCTGAAAACTGGCTTTGTTCCAAGTCGGACGATCTCATTTAACAAATGTTAAACAAATAAATAAATTAATTAATTAACTAAAAATAAAATATCTACTTTTATTGTGGAAAAAAATGCTTAAATTGAGGCATTCAGTTGACATCCCAGAAACGCAATCATGTGTGAAGGAGTCAAAGAAGGCTTGAATGTTCACTTGGAGTCCCACCTTGTGTAAGAGACCTCTCAGCCAAGTGATTCCTGACAGTTTAAAAAAGGACTCTGCGAAAGATAAGCAAATAGTCTAAATATGAGAAAATGTCAATATTCTATAACCTGTAATCAGCTAAAACTGGAGTTAGAAACTTTGTGAACACTCCTGATGCAGTGGATAATCCAAAGGGTAAGGCAGAGAATTGATAATGTGATTCAGACACTCAAAACCTTAACAAATGCCTGAAGTTAGGATGAAGAGAGATATAATAAGCATCTTTCAAATCTAGGGTTACCAGAAACCTTCAATGAGGAAGAAAAGATAACATTTTGTGAAGTGATAGCATTTTGAACTTGGGCACTATCACAAACAGATTTAGGAAAGAAGGATCCAGAAAGTACAGTTGTGTACACTTACCATAAATGTAGATGTTTGAGTGTATTCACTGTTGCAGCCCTCACATATGGGTTATCCGGCTCCCAGGTAGCACTCAGTCAGCCCGAATACCATAGTCCTTGGTATATGACATCAGCTGCTGTCGGTTGTAAAACTGATGTCAGAACGTCAGGTATAAAGGAAGGCAGCCGACGCCATTTCCACAGTTTTTCCTGCCTTAACTGTCAGGAGCCCCCAAAATAGGGCTAAGCCAGGAAGGAAACATCCTCGACACATCATACAAAAAATAAAAATATGTAGTCTGTACCTTAGGAAAAAAGGGGGAATGGAGGGTGGGAAACTAGGACTGCAACAGTGAATACACACGAACATCTACATTAAGTGTACACAACTGCACTATGGTCTTCGTGTTTCACTGTTGCAGTCCTCAAATATGGGTTGATTCCCAAAGCCCAGGAAAAAGACAAGGGGGGAGGAAGGGTCGCATATTAAGGGTTGGTAAGAAGGCCCTGCAAAACTGCAGAGGAAAACCAGCCCTGGATTTAGAAAACAAAGGTAGATTGTAATGCTTTGTGAAGGTATGGACAGAAGACCAAGTAGCTGATTCTAGAATGTCCTTAGTAGGCACACCTCTCAGAAAAGCTGCAGAGGTAGAGGCTGCTATAGTAGAATGGGTCCTAATATCCTGAGGGGGAACCTTCCCCATGCTGCAGGTAACAAAAGTGAATACAATGAGCAATCCATTTAGAGATGGTTTGTTTTGAAATAGCTTTACCCTGAGCCCCAGGAGCAAAACTAACCAACAACTGTTCAGATTTTCAAAAGGATTTAGTCCTAAGTAAAATCTCAGCTGTCAATGCACATCAAGAGATTGCAGAATCCTTCCCCCTTTATTCTGGGGATTGCTGAAAAAAGTAGGCAGGTGAACAGACTGGCTAAGGGTTAAACTGTAAACTACCTTAGGCATAAAGGAGGGATTAGCTCTCAGAGAAACTCGATCTGAATGAAAAATAATGAAAAGTTCTATTGCCATTAAGGCTTGCAGCTCTGAAACCCTTCTGGCTGAAGTAATAGCCAAAAGAAAAGCAGTCTTCCAGGAGAAAAACTTCAAATCTGCAGAGGCAGCTGGTTCAAAGGGAGGCAGAGTAAGCTTTTCCAGGAAAAAAAATTAAGATCCCAAGCAGGAGTAGGAGGCTCTTCTGGGAGGTCTAAGATTGCTAGCTCCCCTCAGGAATGGTTTCATCAAGGGGTGAGAAAAAATGGGTTGCTCAAAAGAACAATGAGCAGAAATTCAGAAATTTCTGAAGCGTGAATTTTGATTGAAGAAAAAGAAAGTCAACCATAAAGCAATCCAGCTAGGTAATCAAGAATGAGGGAAAGAGAAGGATGATAAGAGTCTTCTCCTTTAGCCTGCAACCAAAAGCAAAATCTCTTCCATTTATCTGCACAGGATTTTCTGATGCTAGGCCTCCTGGCCTCATGAAGGACTTCAACCACCTGTTGGGGAAGATTTAAAGTATTAGCCAGGCCGTTAAATGCAGAGTTTGAAGATGAGGATAAAGGAACTTTGCCCCTTCCTGAACCAACAGATCTGGTACCAGTGGAAGATGCCAAGGCTGAGCCTGGGAAAGACTGCGAAGAAGGGGATACCAATGTTGCCTGGGCCAATCTGGAGCTATCAGAATACCCTTTGGTTTTTCATCCCTTATCTTAAGCAGCACTCTGGGAAGAAGAGGCAGAGGAGGGAATGCATAAACAGAGATGTGTCCATGGGAAGGACAATGCGTCCACCCTCCAACCTTTGTTGTGAAACTCCCTGGTGCAGAAGTTTGGAAGGAGATGACTGGTGTGAGAGGAGAAATGATCCACTTGTGGGGTGCCCCAATGCTGAGTGATGCGATGGAAAATGATCTTGTTCAGTTGCCACTCGTGAGGATCCAGAACATGTCTGCTCAAATGATCCGCCAAGAAGTTTAGCCTCCCTGAAGATACTGGGCTATTAGATGTATGCCCACGGATGCTGCTATGGACCATAGTCTCATGCTTTGTCTGTACAAGGGGTAAGAGTGAGTCCCCCCTGCTTGTTGATGGACCACGACTGTGGTATTGTCTGTCCTGATCAGCAGAGTCCCAGGGAAGAGAAGGTCCTTGGAATGCCAGCAGGGCCTGCTGCACTGCCATCAATTCTTTTAAGTTTATGTGCAGATGAATCTGCTGGTTGTTCCAAGTCCCCTGTATGCCCCTGCCTTCCAGATGAGCCCCCCTAAGCAACATCTGAGGTGTCTGTGGCGATGGTCTTGCTGGCAGGTGGTGGGCTGAAAGGCAGACCCTTGTTCTGAAAACAGGCTGTCGCCCATCAGAGGAACTCCATTTGTAGACACGGAATTAGGGGAAGAATCAGGTCTAAGTCTTGTGTGTGTTGACATCAAAGATTCTTGAGGTACCATTGAAGTTTTCTCATATGCAGCCTTGCATATAGGATCATCAAAATACATGAAGCCATGAACCCCAGTGCTTGCAAGAATTGCCTTGCAGAGAGCTGGGTCATGCTTGCCAAGTTCATGAAGTAAGCTGAAAGATCTTCTTGCTTCCGTTGAGGGAGGAATACCATCTGGGTGGCTGTTTTCCTGGGAGTGAGTATGAATACAATCTCCCTTGTTAGAACCAACTTTGTCTTCTTTTCATTGAGAGTGTTACCCAAAGAGGTGAGAATGTTCTTCACGAAGTCCAAATCCTTTTCTAGTTGTTCTGGGGAGTTTGCTTGAATGAGACAGTCATCCAGGTAAGGATAAATTTGAATGTCTCTCTGCCTGCAAAAAGCAATGGCTGGAGCCAGGCACTTTGTAAAAACTCTGGGAGCAGTAGATAAGCCCAAGGGCAGTGCAGAGAATTGAAAGTGTTGCTCCACAGCCCTGAAGCGAAGGAGCTGCCTGCAACTTTCCCTTATTGGGATGTGCAGATAAGCCTCCTTGAGATCCAAAGTTACCAGCCATGAATCCTTGCCCATCATTGGTAGTAACTGTTGAAGGTTGAGCATCTTGAATTTGGGAATCACCAGAAAAGTGTTTAGAATAGACTGATCCAGAATAGGGTGCCAGGTGTCCCCTTTCTTGGGTATCAGAAAAGTCTTGAATAAAAACCTAGGCCCGCCTGATTTGCAGGAATTGGCTCTATAGCCCCCATAGTCAGTAGAGAAGAAATTTGAATTTCTATCTCTGCCCTTAGAGTTCTGGGTATGTCTGGGTACCCCTGCAGAACAGGGAAGGTGTGAAAATAAAACTTGTAACCTTGGTTTACTATACTGAGCACCCATTTGTCATCTGTGATGGTAAACCATACCTCTGCAAACCTGGCTAACCTTCCCCCCAAAGGAAACCCAGGGCCTGTGGAGGTAGGCGCAAGAAGACTGGAGTCATTGAGAATGTTTGCTTTGGGAAGCAGGCTTAGAACTCCCCGATTTAGCAGAAGAAGAATGCCATTGTTTAGCCCTTTGAGGGGCAGAAACCTGCCGTCTGGAAGATCTGAAACCCCTAGGCCTAGAGTGACCCTGCTTGCCAGGATCAGGGAAAGACCAATTCTTGGAAGGATCATGCCTACTAAACCGAGGAGGCTGAACATGAAGGAAATCTTTTACAGCTTGCATAGATTTTTGCCTTATCCTCCAACTTCTTCAGTACCTCCTCAGTCTTATTACCAAAAAGATTGTCTTTGTGCAAAGGAACATCCAGCAATTTATATTTAACAGGTTCAGAAAGAGGCTGCTCCCTGAGCCAAGCATGCCTTCTAATAACAGAACCAGTGGCTGCTGCTCTGCAGAAAGCCTCCAAAGTGTCAAAACCACAATGAAGAGAATGCTTATTAATCAAAGTGGCAGAGTTCAGTACATCTTGCAAATCTTTGTTCTCCGACATGGAAGGAATATCCCCCAGTTTAGCCTCAATAGCCTCTAAAGTATGTTGCTGATACTTAAGCGTGTGGAAAAGACAATTCCTGGATCTAATGGTAAGAGTTGCAGAGGTAGAAACTTTTTTACCCCACCTGTCCAGGGCCCTAGACTCCTTATCATAAGGCACAGGGTTTTTAGCAACAGTAGCCTTAACACCCTTAGGGCCTTGAGAAATAATCTCAGGATCAGCAGTAGGGTTTTTGAAAAGGAATTGATGAGAATCAGGAACCCTATAATACCTATCAGGTTTTCTGGGGGCAAGAGGAACGGAATTAGGAGTTAAAGAATTTTCCATAAAGACATCATCCACAACTTCCAAAACTGGAGGAATAGCCAGAGGCTTATGCTGTGGCAAATCCAAGAATTCCCTGATTCTTTTCTTAGACTGTGGAAAATCTGACATTCCCATTTAAAGTGCTCCCTAAGAGTATTCAAAGTATCCCCAAAGGAAAAATCTTCTGGAGGGGAGGCAGAAGGGATAGAGTCCTCAGCATCAGAATCCTCAAAGCCAGAAAAAAATTGAGAATTTCCTTCCTCACCAGCAGACATACTGGAAATCTCTAAATTTGAGACAGACAAAACATCAGGAGATAAATCCCTAGCCCTCTTTGAAGGGGGAGGATGAGAGCCCCTAATCAGGGAAAGAAGATCATCAGCCATCTTTATCAACTGGGACTGAGGCACAGGAGAGGAGGCCAATGCCTGCTTGTAAGTAGGTTTACGGCTGGAAGGCTTACTAGCAATCCAGAGGGACTTGGGAGACCTAGCAACTGCAGAAGTCTAAACTAAGGTAGTCGGTCTGGTTCTGGTCTCATGTCGAAAAGAAGAAGCATCGGAAGCCGGTGCCTGCATAGCGGCTCCGGACCCATCTGAGGCGGTGACAAGCAGAGGGTCTGAAAGACGAAATAGCAGCCTGCGGCATGGAGGACTCCGTACAGGTCTCGGCAGAGGCCTGCGAATGAAAATCTGTGGACTGCAGGGGCTGTGAAATGGCCTCACTGACTACCGCTGTGCTGACAACCAATTTCACTGGTGCGTCGTCAGCGGATTTAACCCTAGGCCTGTCGCTGTCCTTGTCTTTGTGTTTCCTAGGTATATACAAAGTCGGGAGACCAGATGACGCCATACAGACGAACTTAAGCCAGACTCCGAAATGCTTATACAAAATCTTAGCTCTATAGCGTATGGTACGCGGGTTAAAGGAAGCGCAGAGATCGCAGTTAGGGA
Organism: Protopterus annectens; assembly: GCF_019279795.1. NCBI lineage: Eukaryota > Metazoa > Chordata > Ceratodontiformes > Protopteridae > Protopterus > Protopterus annectens. The sequence goes on along the minus strand of NC_056732.1, from coordinate 443,056,096 downwards.
CATCGTGCTCAAGGCCCAAACAAGTTATACAATAGGAATGGAAATCACAGTGCGGAATCTGTTTTCCTCAGGCAAGACAGTTATTTACTTTATCTGACATTTGTAAAAGCAAGAAAAGAGGATCCCCAATGGGGTACTTATCTGAAGGAGTCTTCAACTTGATAGTTGGAAAGCAAAAAGAAGGTAAACGGCCGACCGGCACTAGTGGGAACTGCATCTGCTTTGGGCTCCCCGGCAATAAAAACTGAGGAAATGGGGTCGGCTGCCTCCCTTTATATCTGACGTTCTGACATCAGTTTTACAACCAATGGCAGCCGACGTCATATACCAAGGACTCTGGTATTCAGGCCGAATGAGGGCTACCTGGGAGCCGGATAACCCATACGAGAGGACTGCAACAGTGAAACATGAAGAACATTTGGTTCCCAAGCATTTTCTTCCTTTGGCACTAAAAACATCTTTGAATAAAAACTTTTCCCAACCTGAGAATGAGAAACTGGTTCAATCACTCTTTGCGGCATCATATGATTAAGGACAGGTGGAAATAAAACAGGTTGTCCCCCCCCCCCCCAAAGAGAACTTATCTGCTCAGCAAATGAACAGCAAAAAGCTAACCATCAATCCTCGAAAGCCTCAGAGGAGTATACTTCTTTGGTGGCAGGAGAGCCCTTGGAGGGGGGGGGGGGGGCAAACCTGTCCTTTTAATCAGCTTAGCTCGAGCTGACTGATGGTTTGGGTGTGTGTCAGGTGCTCTGAAGCTTTGGACGCTGGCAGGCTGTTATATCCTTGGCAGTACAAAACCTGTACAGCTAAGGCTACTGTGGCAGTAATCAATATGATGAACCTATATTTTACACCCCAGCAAAACTGAATGATATATTCCCTCGGTAGTGTGTTAAGAGATGTGGAGTATTGCAAAAAGGTATCTGGAGACACACATTTCGGTGCTGTAGGGCAGCCACGGTGGTACAGCGGTTAGCATTGCCACCTCACAGCAAGAGGTTCTCTGGTTCGATCCTTGGCTGGGGTGCCTTCTGTGCTGAGTCTGCATGTCCTCCCTGTGGTCACGTGGGTTTCCTCCGGGTGCTCCGGTTTCCTCCCACATCCTAAAGACATGCGGATTGGACACTCTAAATTAGCCCTAGGTGTGAATCCGTGCATGTGTGTGCCTTCAATGGAAGGTTTGGCGCCGGGCTGGAAACCTGACACTGTAAAAACTCCACTGCCAATCATGACAGGTGATCTGCTGTGGCGACCCTTAACTGAGAAAAGCTGGAAGAAGACAAACTACAGCTTCAGGTTCTGATATCTGCAGTGTTAAAAAGGCACATGACATTGATGGAAAAAACATTATTGTCAGGATTAGATGAGGGAGTGGAACTCCCACAAAAAAAAAGGGAACTACTGTTTTTGACAGTAGTCCAAAAGGTTATAATAAAATATAGAATTCAAATAAAAAATTGGAGACATAGATGGTCAAATATATCCTTGGCAATATCTAATGAAAGGAGAAAAATCCAGGTTAGGCTCAAAGAAAAAGTGTGTTTTCCTGGAGAAGGGGAAGCCATGGAAAGAGTGGGATAAAGATGAAGCCACTCAAATGACAACAGAAGGGACAGGGTAGTGGTAATGAGGATCAGGCAAGAGTAAGACATGCAAAAGTGTCCTTAAAAAGGAGCTTCTCGATGCAAATTAAATGTGATAAAGACAATAGAGGAATGAATGAGAATTATACAAGTTACATCAGTCTGGTTGTCCTTGAGCATTAAAGAGTGTGATTTAGAATTGTATTCTGTTACTTAATTTTTTTTTCAGTTTTATAAAGTTGTGTGTTATAGAATCTGAAAGTTAAAGAAAAAAAAAAGAATTTGCTGAGATGGGACTAAGTCATTCATCCAGAAAAAATTAAAACAATGACTGACTCGTACCAGAAAAAGAAAGGGTACCAAAATAAAAAAAGAAATTATCTGCAAAAAATAAGAAAAGACTGAATGTGGCTACTAGGGTCTGGAAGAGACCGAGTAGACTACATGCAGAACTGGGGTACCTCCTTGGAAGGGTCACAGATAAGCTAATGAAGGACATATGGTAGGATACAGACTCCCTTGAATCACAGCACAACAGAAAAGTACAGTTGTGTACACTTACCATAAATGTAGATGTTCGAGTGTATTCACTGTTGCAGTCATCACATTTGGGTTATCCCTGCCAGGGTAGCCCTCAGCCGGCCCGAATACCAGAGGCTTAGTATTTCTGTGTCGGTTACTGTCGCTTCAGGACTGACGTCACATTGTCAGTAGTATAAAGTAAGGCAGCGGACGCCATTACATCAGTTTTTCTTGCCCTAACCTGTCAGGAGCCCCAAAGTAGGAGCCAGGTACTGCTGGAAGAACCCCACCAGTAGAAAGTAAATATCAATATGTCCCTTGTAAGTATAAAGAAGAAAAAGGGGATGGAGAAAGAGGGAAACCAGGACTGCAACAGAGAATACACTCTAACATCTACATTTATGGTAAGTGCACACAACTGTACTATGTTCTTCGTGTTTCACTTTGCCTTCTGACCCTGTAACAAAGCTAACCAGCAATTGCTCAGACTTTCTGAATGATTTAGTCCTGTCTAGGTAGAATCTGAGCTGTATGTGCACATCTAGAAAGTGCAGGATCCTTTTCCCCTTGTTCTGGGGATTAGGAAAAAAGGTGGGTAAATGAATAGATTCATTGAGTGTCACATTGGACACTACCTTAGGCATGAAGGGTGGGTTAGTTCTGAGGGATACCATGTCAGCATGGAAGATGATGAAGGGTTCCACAACCATGAACGCTTGCAGCTCGAAGACTCTTCTGGCTGAAGTGATGGTCAGAAGGAAAGCTGTCTTCCAGGAGAGTAATTTTAGCTCTGCAGTAGAAGCTGGTTCAAAAGGGGGCAGGGTGAGCTTTTCTAGCAAAGTTAAGGTCCCAAACTGGGGTTGGTGCTCTTCTGGGTGGCCTCAAGTTGCTAGCCCCTCTTAGGAACTGTTTGATCAAAGGGTGTGATAAAAGGGGCTGTTCAGTGGGGAAATGAGCAGAGATAGCAGAGGCATGAATTTTTATAGAGGAGAAAGAGAGGCCACTGTGTAGTAGGTCAGCTAAGTAATCCAGGATGAGAGGGAGGGAGGGCTGTGCCATACTGGTTCCCTTAGCCTGAATCTGGGTGCAGAACCTTTTCCATTGGTCAGCATAAGACTTTCAAGTGCTAGGGCATCTGGCCTCACGAATACCATCTAGAACCTGTTTGCTGAGGTTGGCAGATTGATCAAGAGTTACGGAATAAGCCAAGCTGCCAAATTCAGAGTCTGCAATTGGGGATGCATGAATTCCCCTTCCCTCTGGGTGAGGAGGTTTGGAATCTGAGGAAGATCCCATGGTGGCAGTGGGGACAGGCTGCGCAGCAAGGGGTACCAGTGCTGGTGAGGCCAGTCTGGAGCTATAAAAATTGTCCTTGGTTTTTCCTCCTTTATTTTGAGCAGTACCCTGGGGATGAGAGGTAGTAGAGGAAAGGCATAGACCGATAGACTGACCCAGGGGAAGGACAAGGCATCCACTTTCCAAGCCATGCAGTGATGTTCCCTGGTGCAGAATTTGCTGAGCTGATGGTTGGTGTGGGAGGCAAAGAGGTCGACCTTCGGTGTGCCCCATTTCTGGGTTATTAGGGTGGAGGTTCTTCTGTTGAGCTGCCACTCATGTGGGTCCAGAAGATTTCTGCTTAATTGGTCTGGCAGAGAGTTGAGAGAACCTAGTAGGAATTATGCTAACAGGTGCAGTTGCATGGCAGAGGCTGTGTACCAAAGGGTCATGGCCAGCCTGCATAGAGGACAGAGCGAGTCCCTCCCTGCTTGTTGATATACCACATCACAGTGGTGTTGTCTCTTTTGATCAGGAGAGCCACTGGGGAGAGAAAGAGCTTGAAAGCTATCAAGGCGTACTGGACAGCGATCATCTCTTTTTGGTTGATGTGCAGAGGGATTTGCTGCGGGCTCCACTGGCACTGTATGCAGCTGCCATCCAGGTGTGCACCCCAAGCATAGTCTGATGCGTCTGTAGTGAGGGCCTGGGCGGCGGGGGGTGGTGAGAAAGGTAGTCTCTTGTTGAGGGAGCATGCTGTTGCCCACCAAAGAAAATCTTTTTTGAGGCAAGGAATTATAAGTATAAGAGTCTCAAGGTCTTGAGAGTGATGACACCAAAGGCTTTTTAGGTACCACTGAAGTTTCCTCATATGCAGTCTGGCATATGGAATTAGTGGTATGCAAGATGCCATGAACCCCAGAGCTTGCAGGATCATCCTTGCAGATAACTGGGGTCTGGTGGCCAGTTCAGAGAAGAAGGCCGTCTTTCTGGTGTAAGGAATGCCATCTGGGATGCTGTGTCCAGGCTTGCTCCCAGGGATATAATCCTGTGTGTGGGTACCGGTTTGGATTTCTTTTCGTTGATTGTGTACCCTACGGAAGTTAGTAAGGACTTTACAAAGGCCACGTTCTTGAGCATCTTTTCCTGGCTATCTGCCTGAATTAGACAATCATCTAAGTATGGCTAAATCTGGATATTCCTTTTTCTGCAAAAGGCAATGGCTGGAGCCAGACATTTTGTGAAACTCTGGGAGCAGTAGATACGCACAACGGAAGCGCAGAGAACTGAAAGTGCTGAGATCCTGCCCTGAAACTGAGATATTTCCTGCATGATTCCCTGATAGGAATGTGGAGGTAGGCCTCCTTTATATCTAGGTTGGCTAGCCAAGCATCCCTGGAGAGCATGGGTAGCAGCTGCTGGAGGGTGAGGATTTTGAATTTTAGGATCACCAGGAATGTGTTTAGAATGGATAGATCGAGGATGGGGCGCCAGGTCCTCTCTTTTCTGGGCACCAGAAAAAGTCTGGAGTAGAAACCTTGGCCTACCTGTTCTGCAGGAAAGTCCTCTACTGCCCTCATAGAAAGCAGGGAAAGGACTTTCTTTTGAGCCTCTGCCCACAGGTTTGGAAGCAGATCTGGGAACCTTTTTGGGGTTGGAAGGGTGTGGAAAGAAAATTTGTATCCCTAGGACACTATGTTGAGAACCCAGCGGTAGTTGGTACTGGTGGCCCAGGTGTTTGCGTGAAAGGACAGTTTTCCTCCTAGGGGTAAGTGAAGGTGGGGGAGGTGAGTAATTGTGAGTTCTCACCATAAGGAGGTGGCTTAGAACTCCCAGGTTTTGAAGTGGAGGTAAGTCCACTGCTTAGATCTCTGCATTCCCTGTGGCTGCTGTCTGGGGGGGTCTGGTTCCCCAGGGTCTAGGCTGGACTGGCCTAGTGGGAGCAGTAAAGGACCAGTGCTTGGTGGGACAATGCCTGCTGAACCTGGGTGGCTGGACCTGTAGGAAATCCTTAACTGTCTGCATAGATTTTGCTTTTTCTGACCTCTTCTGCCTTAGTGCCAACTAAGTTGCCTTTGTGCAAGGGGGCATCCAACAATTTAGATTTGACATGGTCTGGAAAGGGCTATTCCTTAAGCCTTGCATGTCTTTTAATGACAGATCCGGTGACTGCTGCTCTGCAAGAAGCTTTAAGGGCATCAAAACCACAGTGCAAGGTGTGTTTAGTTACTTGACTTGCAGAATGCATCAACTCTTGTAACTCTCTAGATTCTGCACAAGGAGGACATTTTTTATTTGAGGAGTTCCAGGGTATGTTGCTGAAAATTAAGCATATGGAACTGACAATTTAGTGCCCTGACAACAAGAGCAGCTGATGTGTATACTTTTTTATCCCATCTGTCTAGTGCTCAGGAATCCCTATCTGAGGGGAGGGATTCTTAGCAGAGGTTACTTTAATCCCTTTAGGCCCTTGAGAAATAACCTCAAGGGTCAGCAGTAGGATTTTTAAAAAGAAATTTGTGAGAGTCAGGGACACTATAGCACTTGTCTGGTTTTCTGGGTGTGTCAGGAGTCAAGCTGGATTCGAGGAAAACATCTTCCAGAACATCCAGGACTGGGGGGATGGCCAAGGTTCTGTGCTGTGGAAGATCTAAGAATTCCCCGAGTCTCTTTTTAGACAGAGTAGTCCTGACTCTCCAATTGGAAATACTCCCTTAAGGTATGAAGGGTTTCCCCAAAGGAAAAATCCTCTGTGGGAGAGGCCGAAGGGATGGAATCCTCTGCATTAGAATTCTCATAAGTAGAGAGGGGTTGCATGTCTTTACATTCAGATGCATCAGAGTCATCTGACTCTTGTTCAGACAAAACTACAGGGGACAGACCTCTTTTCTTTTTGGAGGGGGTACCTTGGCTTCCCTGATCAGCATAAGGTCTTCCGCCACTTTAAGCATTTGAGACTGAGGCAAGGAAGTAGGTGGCTGAAATTGGGTCGTCGGTTTCTTGGGTGTGGTTCCCACCATAAGAAACTCTGTCGTTTTCGAAAGAACGATAGTCACAAAAGAAGATGTCGGCTTCTATCGAGAACTGGCAAGGTGAAGGACTTCCTCAGAAGCCGGTGCCTGCTCAGCGGCTCTGGACCCATCCAAGGTAGAGACGACTGGAGGATCCTTAGTCGAAGAAGAGTTTTGCGGCATACCAGACTCCGAAAGGGTCTCGGTAGCGGCCTGCAAATCCACAGAAGCGGGCATAAGGGTCTGCAAAACTGCCTCACTGAGGACCGGAGAACTGATGACTAGCTTAACGGGAGCATCGTCGGTAGTTTTGGATCTGTGCAGTCTGTCTCTGTATTTATCTTTACGTTTTTTCAGAAGATCTGCTGACGGATGCCTTACTGAAGCCTTATTGAAGTTCGAGGACTGTAAGCAAAAATATCTAGCTACCATAAGGGCCTGGCAATGGATAGTTTTGGTGTTGAACAAAGCACAGAAGTGACAACGTGGGACATTGTGGTCTGGGCCTAAACAAGTGATGCAGTAAGAATGAAAGTCTCGGTGTAGTATTTGCTTTCCACAGGCGAGACGATTGTTTACTTTTTCTGACATCAGTTAGTGCAAGAAAAAAAGGATCCCCAATGGGGTACTTAGCTTTAGAAGACTTCAACTTCAATTCGGTAGACGAAACTCAGGTAGCAGTCAACCGGCACTCGTGCGAACTACTTCTACTTTGGGCTCCATGGCAAGAAAGACTAATGTAATGGTGTCGGCTGCCTTACTTTATACTACTGACGACCTGACGTCAGTCCTGAAGTGACAGCAACCGACGCAGAAATACTAAGCCTCTGGTATTCGGGCTGGCCAAGGGCTACCCTGGTAGGGATAACCCAAATGTGATGACTGCAACAGTGAAACGCGAAGAACATCTAATCAATATAATGCTGTCCAATACCAAGGACCACTCAAAGGCTAAAACATGAAGCTGCAACTTGTCAGTAATCAAGTACAAGCCCTAGATATCAGAAGTAAAGCATTAAGGGTCTGAATGAGGAGGTAAGAAAACTTGAGATCGGGACTGCAGTGCTAAGCTAATCCTTAAGCATATCTGAGATCCAAGGTGCTACACTAATCAAAGACTCGATGGTAGGCATAATAAAGTTATGTACTGCCAAAAAGATTGAAATCTTTTACATCTAGGTAGGATGGAGGACTCCTAGAACAAAGAATAAGGTACACTTATGTAAAAAATTACCATAACAGTAGATGTCCGATAAGATCACTGTTGCAATGAAGGACAACAAGCATGGAACCTTATGGTAGGTACATAACTTCTTTATGCTATGTTGTCCCATCTCGGCTTCGTTCTTGCTGGTTGGGACCACATCCCCAGCACCTGGTTCTCGGGTGGCTCACTGGAACAAGCTCTTCAGGATCGTGTAACCAAAGGATGCCCTATTCTGGGAGACCACATTCACTTTGTAATGAGAGATAAAGGTATGATGATTTGCTCATGTTGCTGCTGAACAAATTGAATCTAAAGGCAATTTAGCTTGGAAGGCAACAGAGGTGGCTAAGGCCCTGGTTGAATGTCCTCTAGGTCTTCCTGGAAGCGTCTTTTTACGCAAACCATAAGAATAAGTGATTGTGTCTGACAGCCACTTTGATAAAGTCTCTTTAGAAACTGGATAACCTTGCTTACTGTCAGCAAAGGATATGAACAATTGGTCTGATTTTCTGAGGTCTTTGGTCCTGTGTAAATAAAAAAAGTAATTGTCTATGAACATCCAGTTGGTGTAATCTATACTCTACCTTGTTGTCATAATTGGGGAAGAACACAGAAAGCTCAATGGACTGATTTAAGTTATACTCAGAACAAACATTTGGCAAGAAAGAAGGACTGGCCCTCAGAGAGACTCTATCTTTGTGAAAAATGAGATATGGCTGTCGAACAGACAAATCATGTAATTCAGAAACCAGTCTAGCTGAGGTTATAGCAACCAAGAGGGTTTTCCAATATAGAAACTTCAAGGACAAGATGCTGCTGGTTCAAAAGGGGGCAGAACCACTGAAGCTAAAACCAAGTTTAGGTCCCGGGGGGGGGGGGGGGGGTTCTCTTACCCGGGGCCTTAAAAGTGTTGTACCTCGCAAGAATGCTCTGCACAACTTATGGGATATAATGTTTGAACCAACGTCTTCTACATGACAATGAGAGATGGCAGCCAGTTGGACTGTAATAGTAGCTGCAGCTGCGCCTTTTTTGAAGGTTTTGGCCAGAAAGTCAAGAATCTTGTAAACAGGAGCCGTAAAAGGATCAATGTTATTACTTTTGGCCCAGTAAGAGAACCTCTTCCATTTGCTAGTGTAAATCCTCCTAGTAGTGGGCTTGTGGGAGGACACTATCTGATGAGGCCAGTAAGGAGCAATGAAGATGAGTTTGCAACCCAACGATTATGCTTTCTGAAGTACCTTTGGAATGAGAGGGAAGGGTGGAAAAGCATACAGTAGTCCTGGAGGCCAATCGTGAACAAGTGCATCCCTGGGTGACTGTCCCGGAGGGTGAACTAGGGTGAAGCAGCTGCTGCATTTGTTGTTTAGGGAAGTGGCAAAAAGATCGCAGCATGGCTGGCCCCATTTGTGGAAAATCAAGTCCGAAACTTCCTGCTTCAGGGACCACTCATGAGGCATGAGGATAGCCCTGTTGACCCTGTTCACTATCATGATGGATTTTCCAGGAATGTGCACTGCAATCAGAAAACGTTGGGAAGACATCGCCCACTGCCATACTCGAAGTGCCTCCCGACACAAGGGGTAAGATCTGATTCCGCCCTGCTTGTTGATGTACAATACCACTGACATATTGTCTGTCTGGTTTGCAATGGTCCCTGTAGGTAGAGTGTCTTGAAGTGCTTGCAATGCCAGAAGTACTGCTCTCATCTCTAGAACATTGATGTGTAAATGGTACTCGTGAGGTTGCCACGTTCCCTGGACAGTCCGTCCTAGATAATGCCCCCCCATCTGGGAAGTGTCCGTTGTCACTGTGGCTACCAGATGGGGGTCTAGAAAGGGTCTGCCCAGAGTCACCTGGGGGGAGACCAGCCACCATTGTAGGTCCTTTTTTCAAGATTCCGTGATCAAAATCATGTGTGACATTGGCAATTCCTGGAAAGACCACTGAGCGAAAAGAAGCCACTGTAGAATCTGCATGTGGAAGCATGCTAAAGAAACTAGCGTAATAGCTGCAGCCATTGAGCCCAGTACTTATAAGACTGGTCTTGCCTTAACTCTCATCTTGTTTATGAGAAAAGAAACTTGTTGATGAATGGCTGACACCCTGTCTAGAGGCAGTTTTGCTACCATGCGTCTTGTATCTAAGTCTTCCCCATAAAGGTAATAGACTGACAAGGCAACAAGGCAGATTTTTCGTAGTTTATTGTGATGCCTAACTGGGAACAAGTTTGGATTGTGTAGTCCTGTGCCTTGATTAGTTGATGCTTGGTGGTAGCAGTGAGGAGCCAGTTGTCTAGCTATGGAAACACCTGGAATCCTAGACGCCTCAAGTGAGCCGTGACCACTGCAATACACTTGGTAAACACCCTGGGGGCTGTGGTGAGACCAAAAGGCAGGGCCCTGAACTGATAATGACTGGCTCCCAGACGGAAGCGTAGGAATCTCCTGGATTACCTGTCCATTTTTATATGGTAGTACGCGTCCTGGAGATCTATGGAGCACATCCAATTGTCCTGACCCAAGAAGGGAAGAATGGACTGCAGTGTCACCATCCGGAACTTTGTCTTTTTTACCGATTGGTTTAGCTTGCTGAGATCCAAGATTGGCCTCCAGTCCCCTGTCTTTTTGGAGCTAAAAAGAACCTTGAGTAAATTCCGGATCAGACTGGTCTATGGGGACATCCTGGATGGCTCTTTTTTCTAGCAATTAGGATTGCATGACCCTGAAGACTGGGTGGAACATCTGGGATAGAACGTTTGTCTTTTGAGGGGGACTGAGAAAATGGAATTTTGTAACCCCTGGATATTATCAACAGTACTCATGTTTCTCTCGTGATAGATTGCCAGGCTGCTGGGTACAGTGATAGTCTGCCCCCGACTGCCTCCAGAGGTGGACAGCCGGGCCTCCCCTCATGAGTGCTAGAAGGGCCTAGCAGAAAGCATCTCTGTCGCCCTAGTGTTGCGGACCCCCTCTGCCGCGAGGGCAGCATCTTCCATTGTTGTTTCCCCCTCTGCCCCTGGGGGAAAAGTCACCATGTGTGTCAGGCGAAGATCCCTGGGATTTTAGGAACCACATTTTTCCACTCTTTTGATCCTTAGGATAGGGTCTAGATGGAGTGGAAAAATGCACCCCTATGGCAGAGAAAGTCTTGCCATCCCGTTCACACCTGGTGAGAGTCTCTTTTACCTGAGGCCCAAACAAGGACGAGCCATCAAAGGGGGTGCTGGCAAATTGACAAAGGCACATCCAGGAGTGTCTGCATAAAGCTACTCTGGTACCTGTTGCCCTACTCGCTCCATCTGCCACATACGAAATGAGCCTCATGGAGAAGTTTACCATGGAGGTCAAGGTCGCAAGCTGGGAAGCTGCCCTGTTTGCAACTCCTTCAGCTGTAGGATCTTGCAGGGTACCTCCTAGCTCCTTCAGGAGATCCCTCTGAAGTTGTGTGAAAATGTGACAAGTACTTCAGTGATCTGACAGTAAAAGTCGCTTAAGAAAACATACACTTCCCATACCTGTCCATCACGCCAGACTCGTCCGGCAGATGGACAGATGAAGTTTCTGCAAGTTCCTTCTTGGGGGCTGCTGCCACCACCATGGCATCAACAGGGACTCCCTTGGAGAGAAAATACTTATCTTCTGTAGCTGTAATAAATTTGTTAGGTCTCCTCGGAACATGTTCCATGGTCTCTGGAGCGCTCCACACCTTTCGACTCACTACAGACAAAAGTGGGTCGAAAGGCGGAGACACCCAAGAGTGGAGGGTCGGGAACCAAATGTGTCCAGGTACATGGACTCGTCCTCAGAAGGGGCTAGGGACTTCCAGCCACCCCTCTAAGGATTTCCAAGATGTCTGAAAAGGAGACATCTTCAGAGGGGGACCGTGAGGACTATTCCGACTCATCCATATCCGATGTGACAGACTCGGGGGAGTCTAGATGCTTCCTCTTACACTTCTTCTTCCGAGGGACCTCCTCCAAATGTTTGGGGGAGGTTTCGGAAGAAGTGGGTCACCCAGTGGGGCGTCCTGGGGCACGGGTTCCCTACGCTTGGCAGGAGGAGGGAAAAAGGTAGGCACAGGCACCAAGGGAGAAGGAGCCAATGGAGCCGAGGGTGAAGCAGTTTCAGGAGACAGCACACTCATCACCTCGAAGGCATCATGGTCCTGAGTCGAAGGAGCCTCCAGCTCCGAAGAGCCTGGAGATCTCCTTTGAATCGGGAGCAAAGGCTCCGAGGCTGATGTAGGAGCCGAGCTCACCTGTGCTGAAGCTCTGAGAGGGAGAGCGGGGTCGGACAAGGGTCCGATGCCACTTCCCCCCTCGGAGCTGGCGAGAGAGCTTCAGTGCCCGGACCCCTCGACGGCTTGAGACATCGAGGAGACTGAAGCGGAAGTCGGAACTGATGAAGAAACTGGAGCTGACAGTTCCACCACCATGACCTCCATGCACTCCAGCTCCAAGCTCAAGAGAGTCAGAGGAGGAATCGATGGTGACGCTGGTAGGGCCGAAGGAGTCAAATCCTAATGGGCTGGGCTCGAGAGTAATTTAGGAAATGCCTCTGACTTGAGGAGCCTGTTGACCACTCTCTCCATGTCGTGATCCGAAAGTCTGGATGACCGAGAGGTGTGTGAAGTGGACCGGTGACTACCTGCTTCAGGTTGTAGCAGAGGAGATTGTGGAGCGGAGAGTACTGGCTCCAAAGAGGGAGACCTTGATCTCTTACGGATCCGGACAAGCTCCGAGGACACAGATGGAGCTGCCGGAGACTTAGCTTTGTCGGAGCCAATGCTGGGGTCCAACAGAGCAAAAGGCTTCTCAGTAATTTTTGTCTGTTCCAAGCTCAGATCTGATGGCTTGGAGTGTTTCTTGGACACTTTGGCTGGCTGAGGACCCTAAGACGAAGCATCTTGAGAGTTCTTCAGGAGGCCACGTAAAATAAGCTTATTTTTTCTTTCCTGCAGAACTCTGGAACTGAAAGCATGACAGATCGAGCAAGAGTCCTCCAGGTGAACAGCCCCTAAACAATAAATGCAACTCGTGTGCCCGTCCGTAAGGGACATTTTTTGGTAACACAAGTCGCATTTTTTAAACCCAGAGGGTTTAGACTCTTCAGACATAACGAGCACTAAAGTTTCCACAGAGAAAAACGAAATAACTATCACTCCCAGCCTACAACAAGTAGAAGCAAACAGGCTGATAACCATCGAGGAAAACCCCTTAAAATTATTTTTTCTTTTTTTTTTTTTTTTTTGAAAGGAAGAAGAAAGAAAGGGGAGAGCCTCTAACTTAAACGGCAACTCCCTCAATGGGACAGCCTCTAACTTAAACGGCAATCCCACAGAATGGGGTGAGGAAAGGGAAGAACCCTCTAACTTAAACGGGCTCTAAGGGGAAAGCAGGCCTGAAAGAAAAAAAATGACGGCCAAAAACACCACGAAGAGCAGAGGAAGGAATCGTTAGACTAACGAAGAAAGATACAAACTCTTACGCGTCAATATAACCAGTAAATTTACCAAAAATTAGCAAGTAACTAGAAAAAACTAAGTACTTAGCCTGAGCCAGTATGGAGCAATCTCAATGCTGCAAGTGGCAAACGAGGTCTGGGTAGCTGCCGCTAGGCATGTTGGGATAAGGGGTAGCCTCGATCCAGTAAAAGCTGTCGAGCTATAGTATATCGGCAGAGTCGGAGCAGAGGATCGGCTCCAAACCCAACCAGCAAGAATGAAGGCGAGATGGGACAACATAACATCTTAACTTTTTAGACAGCTAAAACTTATGTTACCCACTTTCATATCTAACTGCTTAGCTCACACTGTAGTGTTTAGGATAAACCATTTTTTTTATCTTACCTTTAATCATCTATTGCAAGACCACCAGTTATTGGAGAGCCCACATTCTGCCTCTCAGTAGTCATCTTGGGATTACTGCATCTGCTTTCTCCTGGTGAGAGGAGGAGTACAGGGACATTATTTCCTGGAGACTGCTGATCACCAGAAAGTCTAATAGCTGCTTTATATGTGACAGCTTGGAATCTGTGCCTATATTCTTATCCTGGTGAGAGAAGGAGCAGAGTGCACTGATTCCTGACTGTTTCTAGTTGGAGAGTGAGTGTCTGTGCATAATGTATCTGACTGGTCTGGTTGTTATTCGAGGCATCTACCAGAAAAGGCTACAAGCCTACAGACCTTAACATCATCTGGAACAAGGCTGTGGATCACCAAACAGGCTGTGGCCTGCTTCTCCTCTTGGGATTGGTGCTAACAGTTTGCTTCTAGTAAGAGAAGCAAAGGCGAATTGTATCTCAAGAGTGAAGATGTGTTGAGACCAGCATTAGTAGTAGCCATTCATGCGATTCCCCTCTTTTCATCATTCTTGACAAGCTAATTCTTTTATTTCAGTAAGTACTGCTTTATTTGTTTCTAACTTCAGAATATCTGCCTAAATACTTCATCCTTAAAGTTTCAGGGTCTATGCATTAGTTTCCACTCAAGTGTTTGGCAGTGCTCTATACAGACTCAGACACCTTGAGTGACATTTTTCCTGTAAAAGCACAGTTGAAATTTCTCAAATACCTAGTTGCACACAGGACTACTAGTTTGCAGTGACAAACACTGTCCATATAGTTGCAAACTGAATACTCCTGTCAGTGATTGATATTCTCACTCTAACTGTCTAATCGATAAAAAAGGTCTGTTGCCAGGGATATGAACTTTCTTACTGTCTACGTTACCAGCTTGGTGGATATGGGCATCCTGAGGCAAGGTAGAAATTGCTCGTCAGTGCTTTCTAGCGAATTTTATTTAGTTTTGAGTTGGTTTCACTAGGCCCTCATGGTGAATTGGTCCTCATGTTTACTAACAACCAGTTAATTCTCAAACAAACTGATATGGTATGCAAGAGATGTATTTACACAATGTCACTGGAGGCAAAGCTCTCACATATAATTATTCCTAATATCAGTAAGGCTGTCAGTAGTACACACACTGCACCCATCATGCACAATTCAAAGCAGACATATAGATCTGCATATGTTGAGGCACTTACATGTAACCTTTCTAAACCACAAAGACCTCCTAGACAAAGTACACTTAACAAATACCCTCAGCAGCCCCAAGTGCACTCTTTGAAAACACCCAAATCAACACAAAGCTACATCTCATGGAGCCTCTACCTCTAAGCCCATAAGGCAAGTCACCACACAGTTCAACATTTTAGTCATTGGAGACTCCATCGGGAGACATACTGATGTCCATCTCATCAGGCTGAGTAAGGAGAAAGTTACGGTCAGTTGCTTATCAGGGGTTAGGATCCACCACATTACATATGCACTCAGGTCACTGGACCACAATTACCAATATGACTCAGTCATAGTCCACGTGGGAGTAAATGGCCTGAGAAGTACCTCCCTAGACTATATGAAGAGAAACATCATGGAGCTCTTGGAATATGCATTTCAGGCTGGTATGAGCCTAGCATTGAGCAGCATTTTACTTCTCCAAGGATGATGCCACAATACCAACAAAAGATGATGGAGTTTAACAACTGGCTTAGTTTCTAGTGTCATTCTAAGGGGGTGCAATATTTGTCAGCATGGAAGGAGATGGTCAGCAGACCACGCTGCTTTGCCAGGGATGGTGTGCACCTCTCCCCTCTAGGCTTTCGAAAATTAGCTAAAACATAGTGCCTTTTTTAGGCAATGCTAAACTGAAAGTACTTCTGACATAGCAAATCAAAACCAAGAAAATCTAAAGGTATTACTGCTCAATGCTAGGAGTCTAAACAAAAAAAATCCACTTCCTAGAAGCTTTCTTTACCCTAGAGAATGCTGATGACTGTGTGGTCACTGAGACATAGTCTAAAGTGGCGGAGAGCACACCAACAGTGCAAGGTTATAATGCCTTCCATACATTTACGCCAGCTACTTCACACAGGGACTAAAGGTGGAGGTGTCTCTATTTACATAAAAAATAAATATACTTCAAGGCTGGTCAAAAAGGAAAATGCACTTGAGTTGCTCCATGTTCAAATCACCATAAAATCCAACACCACTTCCTTGTAAGCTATAGGCTCCCTTCTATGACCCAGGAAACCCATACCAAGTATTTAAACTTATTAGAAATATTAACCATCCAACGCAATACCATATTCATGGGTGACTTTACTTACCCCACTATTAACTGGGAATCCTATATGACACCAAACGTACATGCACAGAGATTCCTGGATTTTGTAAACACAAACCCACTGAACCAGATAGTCAATACCAACCAGAGGTGCAACCATACTGGATCTGGTCCTCACTAATATGAGAGACTGCTGCACACCCCCTACTGTAATGCCTTCCCTGGTAAAGTCAGACCACAAAATGGTCTCCTTTGAAGTAAAAATGAAACCTGGACCCCCAGCTAAACCTGGAATACTCAGTAAGTATTCTAAGGCTAATCTCCTGCTATTAAGTGAGAACCTGGCAAAACTTCAAGCCCCCATAAACCCTGAAAACACTTCTGCCTATGCAGAACTGTTCACAGAAACCCTGTACAAGCATGTTAATAGCTACATAGAGGCAGCTGTACCCACCAGGAAGAAGTACAGAACTAACTAAAAAAATAAGCCACCCTGGTGGAATCACAAAATTAATCGGTTGTATAACAGGAGGAAGAAAATCATGGCAAAAATTAGGAGGTGCAGCACCCAGCAGGACAAAAGCCCTCTCATAAAACTAAACAAACAATTCAAGAGGACAAAGTCTACCAATGCCAAATTTGAGGTAAGTTTGGCCTCCCAGGCCATGGTCAACTACAAAGCATTCTTTAGCTATGTCCGCAACTTCAAAGGCAATACACAATTGTGTGTAGAGCTCATTCTAAATGGACACCTATACTGAGCCAGAAGATATAGCAAACCTCCTGGCTGATAAATTCATCTCCAACTTTACTCCTCTTTCCCTCAATCTTCCTTCAGGAAATATAATCAAGTACAACTCTCCCTACTAGGGAACAGGTCCTTAATGCTCTCTCTAAGACCAAGAACACTGCATCAATGGGGCCAAACAATATTCCAGGATGCCTTCTAAATAGCATGAAACATGACCTATCAGGGCCAATGGAATTACTATAACTGTAGCCTCCAAACAGGCTTCATGCCTCATGAATCCAGAAAGGCAACAATCATCCCTCTGTACAAAGGTGAGCCATCTACAGACCCTGGAATCTACAGACCCATAAGTCTCACTAGTCTTATATGTAAAGCCATGGAAAGAATTATCATGGAGATGATCAATAGAGATATAGTAAACCACCAGACACTGGACCCAACCCATTTTGGTTCTGTCAAGGGCAGATCATGCCTACTCCACCTGGTGGCCTTCTTTGAGAAGGTCAAAAAAGGAATGGATGAGGGCAAACTCATTCAGACTGCCTACCTTGACCTGGCCAAGGCATTTGACACAATACCCCCACTTTGGCATTGTTGACAAACTCACGAGGTTAGGTATAAACCCATATGTCACCCAGTGGATAGCCAACTGGGTCACGGACAGGACTCAGGAAGTTAGAATTGGGGAGTCTACCTCTACAAACAGGCCAGTCACAAGTGGAGTCCCTCAGGAATCTGTCCTTGGACCGTTCCTTTTTGGCATTTACTTCTCAGAAGTCAAGGCCAATATCAGTGGTCTCTGGCTGACTAAATCTGCAGATGATTGGAAATTAGGAGCTGTCATTGAATCTCACACTGACAATTGTTCTCCAGGAGGGGCTGACACCGACAAACAACTGATGTCACAGCCATGGCCTAAAACTAAATGCCAAGAAGTGCATAATAGTTTCCTTTGGTAAGTCATCCATCCCTATTAACTATCGTATTGACAACACACCCCTTAGAGCTGACCTAGTAGTCAGGGACTTAGGGACACACATAAATAGTAATCTAGCCTTTGATCACCATGTGTCTACAGTGGTGAGGAAATCATTCTATGCTGCGCAACTTATAAACAAAGGTATGGGTGGCATCTAAGTCTAAAGATGTCAATCTTCCATTGTATTCAATATTCATCAGACCTATCCATGTACAATGCCCCCCTTGGTATGTACCTAACCAGGCATATCCAACAATTGGAATATCCACAGAGGTTCTTCACTAAAAGAATATAGGGCATAAGTAATATGTCCTATGCAGACTGCCTCAAGGCCCTATCCCTGTATTCTGTCTCCTACAGACTTTTGAGAGGAGATCTGTGCCTGGCATACAAGACATTGTCAGACCCCACTCTGCTGGACCTCCTGTACATCCACAAAACAAACGGCATCAGAATTACCCATTCTAAAGACTTAAAACCTTGCCTGTGATACAGGACTTGTTGCAGAGATAGGTATGTACCCCAGAAACTACCCCGTCTATGGAACAGGCCCCCCATCCATGTGAAGCAGAGTTCCTCCATAACCCAATTCAAGTGCAACCTGAACAACTGGATGGGAAAACGGAAATTCATACCTGGTTTGGCATTTATGTCTCTAATGGACACATGTAACTTGTTAAATGTTCATCTCCTAGGCCCATGCTTACACTTTTCAAGGGTATCTGAACTTGTCAGAGATTTGAGATGCATGGCTAGGCTTAAGAAGGCTCTTGTGGTCATTAGCCTAGTAAACACCTATGAACAAAATCCTTTTTCATCCTTACTCCTAAATACTTCATTTTACCATTCATGTTCGCATAAATATGGGTATTGCTGAACCAATTCGTGTGTGGGTACACAGTTTACAGCTACTGTTTTTGTTTTATCTTCATTAATTTTGTAACCTGAAAAGACTTGAAACTGTCACAGAATGTTCAACACTGAAATGTTATTTTCTGGTTTTATCAGGTGTAAAATAATATCTGCAAATAAAGCCAATTTTTACTGACTACCATACCAATAATATCCTGTAAAATAATATCTGCAAATAAAGCCAACTTTCCATGACTACCATACCAATAATAACTATGAAATTCTTAGCCCCTTAAATTCTTTGCTAGTGGTTCTAAACATAATACAAACAACAAAGGAGAAAGAGAACACCCCTGCCTGGTTCCTCTGCTCAAACAAAACTTATCAGAGAGGGCCCCCCCCCCATTTAACTTTCACCTCTGCTCAAACAAAACTTATCAGAGAGGGCCCCCCCCCCTTTAACTTTCACCTCTGATCCCTCGTATATCGTCCTAATCAACCTTCTTTCATCAGGGAATGGAAATCCTTCTATTGCCCTACTCATAAAATCCCAGCTTACTCTGTCAAATGCTTTCTCTGCATCAAGACCAAGCAAAAACACTGGTATTTTCTTATTCTGCTTCCCTATGGATCATCACTGCTCTATTAATATTGTCAAATGTTTGCCTCTCCTCCACAAAACTACATTGATCCACATCTGTCAAATTTGCCATCACTTCTTTGCCGTTCTTTTAGCTATTATAGACAAACAGTTTACAATCATGGTTTAGAACTGAAAGAAGCCTCTGAGCACATTTGATTTATTCTTTCCTCTACATTACTGGAAGTTACGTCTTGCACCAAAGCTGGAGCTTGAACTGCATTTTGCTGAAAAGCTGCAAGATTCTTCCCAGCCAGTATTTCCTCCTCACCTTTTGAGACTGATTTTCTTTCTCAGGTTATCTGAATTTCTTTTTTACTGGCATCTAGGCAATGCACTTACCACCCCGTTACTACAATTTACCCAGAAAGACAAATTTACTGGCGGTCTTTTCTGATTTTGTTTTCACACTGGGAGAACTGAAACTAAGCTGTTACTCAGTATGCAGCCATCTGGGAATTGAATCTATGACCCAAGCTTGGGCAAGCTAAGTGGAAAATAAGGGACATACTACAGGGAAAATCCTCAGGACTTTCTTTGCCCAGATTAAGGAATCAACGCCGAGACACAAAAGGATGAGGAAATACATGACAGCACTGAAATTGCAAAAAATGTTTTGTGTCTACCTCAGCAAAAGTAAAAACAAAATTATAATTGAATAAAAATGTAGGATAGGATATTTTAGGTTTCTGGTGTTTTGGGTGGTTAGCATGATGTAGGCGGAGTTTGTGTACTTGTGTTCCATAGTCTGGGGCTATTTTCAATGAAATCAGATTTGATATTTTCAGTTTTTGATGGTACTCAATTTCGTTGAAATCATCTCGATGATGTGAGCTTCGACGATCTGGGTTTTTGATGGTCTGAAGTAGACCCCTGAAAATACAAGACAATCATCCAAATATTGAAAGATGTGAAACGCCTTGAAGTCTGTAGTATCACAATTACTGCAATTAGGCATATCCTTAAACCAGACAACTGATAATATAAAGCCAGATACAGATAACCTCCAAGAAGGCTGAATTCTGTGAACACCATCTTTTTTTTTTTTTTTTTTTTTTTTTTTTTTTTAAGTCTAACATTAGCACAAAGCTGAGGGAGGATACCAGAGGTAACAAGGGTCTGGTGGGACAAAACTTTGAACTTTGGGACCTTAATAAATACATTGAGAAAAGTGACGTCTAGGACAGGCCTCCATACTCCCTCTTTCTTTGGCACTTGAAAGACTACCGAAAAAAAATCTACCTACCTGATCTGAGGGCACAAATTCTATGACCCTATGAGAGGACATTTGCTCCAAAATTGAAGGAAACAAGAATGTATGGTTTACACTATGAGGAGGAATTACCTGAAATGGGGGTAGGGATTTCCATTGCCATATGTACCCTTGTTGGATGATTTCTAAACCCATCTGTCTGAGCTAATCTGATGTCACTGGGGAAAATAAAGGCCTAGACTGTAGGAGAGAGTTAAAGGATTACCATGGTGGAAAGGGGGAAGGTTGTAAAGGCAAATAGTCATTCTGAACTTCTGAAATGTCCTTGGTTCTGGGAGGCTCCCCCTTTTTTCTTTGAGTTTCCCTGCCATTGCTTTGCAAAACTGTATATTTTCTAACTTTGCTGAGACTGTTTATTCTTCTTAAAAATGGGTCCTGAAAAGGGAAGAAAACTTTTTCATAAACAGAAAAAGAGAGCTGAAAAATTGAATCAATTTTCCTATTTTATCAAATCTTTTTAGGACCTCAGCAGCAGAACATATTCGTTAAGGGGAGAAATTAAAATCTCCACCTCACAGTCTCAAAACTTACCAGAATATGCAAGAGCACATTTTTTCATAAATGAACCAGTAGCAGCAGCTAAGAATACAGCCTTAAGCAGAATTATAAGAGCAGTTTAAGGAGTGTTTGTTTAGTTACCAGAGAAGCAAATACAATTAAGGAATTAATGAAAATTTCCTCTCCACCACAAAACACCTTATAATGATAACTCCTAGCCCGCTAGCTGTACAATAAAGGGTATCCTCCACTAGTCTCCGAAACAGCCACACATTTGCAGCTCACAGGATGTGTAAAAAGTTCACGAATCACGAAGTCACCACAAAGAAATTTATTGTAAACTCCAAACAACAAACCAAGATTGAGCGCACTTTCGTCTATTAGACTTCCTCAGAATCACATGATTGTAAAACACACTGCTATTATACAGTATCTCCATAATGTGTTAATTAGTACTTAACTCAATAAATAATTAACTACACAATAGCCGCATCAGTAAACAGGGAATGTCTAACAATGCTCACACTTGAGAACTAAAAACAGCCTGAGTATGCTATAAACTCTTCCTAAAAACACTTTTAAAAAAGAAACTCTCTTTATAAAATATATTATATTATATATATATTTTTTTACATACTATTACATCAACTATAAATTTATAAGTTCATAAATATATATAAATATAAATATATAAATATGTAAATATAAATATAAGTGACAAGTAGTTAATCAAATGATTTAAAATACACATAAATGATAACGTTACACAAACAAAAATATCTATATATGAAACAAATAAATAGGTAAACGTGTAAATAGATGAATATTAGTACTGTATAATATATTGTATATGATGTATGCAATAACTGTCGAGGTACAAAATATAAATCAATATGTGAAGAATATGTATAATACAACTCATTTCACATATTGTTTAGTTTGGGATTTGGGATTATTTGCTAAAAGTTTCAGTGCCGGTTTTATAGAGAAATGATCATTTAGCCCCATATGACCACAGGCATCTAACCTAAGTTGCCATATGAGTTCCCTATACTCCAATAGGGTTTCCCAGTCACCCCCCTTATCATTTTTCTTCACATCCTCTAATACCCAAAATTTTATGTTGGCTTTTTCACATACCTGGGTGTGTCTGAATAAAGCATTATTTTCATTCTTTTTATTTATGTCTCTCATATGTTCGTAAATCCGTTGCCTAAGATGTCTTTCTGTTTTTCCAACATAATATTTCCCACATGCCAAACAATATGCCAGATATACCACACCCTTGGTATAACAAGTGTGGTAACCAGAACTTTTCAACCTGGTACCTATACCCATAAGAAATAACTCCTTTTCACCTACAATAAAGGGACATTGGCCACATCTACCACATTTGTGTGTACCAAGTTTTACTTGTGTTCCACCCCTCTCATAGAAATTATTTTTCCTTTCAAACAACTTTTTAAGGTTAGTATTTTTCCGATAACAAAATTTTAAGGGTTGTTGGAATATATAAGATTTGTCATTCATTCTGGAGAAAATCTTCCAGACCTCATGTAACCCATCCCTTATCCAACTAATCCCTTTGAAATATGTGAGGGTTAAACATAAAGCATTGTCATCCTTGGGTGGATTGGTCTCTCTGTCCTTTTGGTTATTTCTTATATTGATTGTATTTACAGGGAATCCTAACAGTGGCGGATATTGAGATTTACGTTTCTTTAGCACTTCCTTCCTCACCCCTTTAATCAATTCTGGGGGGTAGCCTCTTTCCTGGAACAAATTATGTATAAATCCCATTTCATCCCTACATTCCAACTCTTCAGTGGTCATTCTCGACGCCCTAATCATTTGTCCTTTTATTATATTTCTTTTCAAGTGTTGGGGGTGGTCACTTTCATAACGTATATATGAGTTGGAGAAACATTCTTTCCTAAAAATCCTCGATTTGTATGTCTTTTCCTTTTTATTTTTCTTAATAGTTACATCAAGATAATTCACGTAGTCAACATTGTATTGATACGTGAATTCAAGAAATGTAGTAGTGGTATGTAGGTACTGTATGAATTCATCTATCTGTTCTGGTGTGCCCTTCCATAAAATAAAAATGTCATCCAAAAATCGAAAATATTTCTCTATCTGTTCGTAAAAGGTTGATTTGAACACAAATTCCAATTCCCAAAAGAGCATCACAATATTGGCATAGATGGGGGCACATGCAGAACCCATTGCCACCCCATCAGTTTGGTGATATATATCACCCTGAAAATAAATAAAGTTATTTTTCAAAACTAGTTCCATATTTTCTAGCACTAGTCTGAATTCTGTATTATTCAGAAAATTGAAACTAATCAACATTTGTTCGAACCATCCCAACCCTATGTCCTGGGGTATAACTGAGAACAGATCCTTTACGTCGACTGTGACAAACAAAAAATCATCATTGTATGGGATATTATTAAACTTCACCAGAAAATCCCAAGAATCAATCAGAATATGTTCGTAATTTCTATAGAATTCTTTCAATTTTGTATCTACATATATGGCTAATGTTTGTGTCTTAGAACACTGTGACGTAACTATTGGTCTCAAAGGGGGATTGTTCACATGTTTATGTATTTTAGGGATGCCAAATATCTCAGGAATAATAGGTTTTTGTACCCTAAAAAAGTTGAAAAGTTCTAAATCAATAAGTCCTTGTAGTAGATTGTCCTCAAGTAAGAGATCAATTCTCCTGTAATAAATATTCATCTCATTCCTGGAGGCAATTTGATATCTGTTACAATTATTCAGAATTCCCAGCATTTTCTGGGTATAATCATAGTGGTCCATTAGGACCACACCACCCCCCTTGTCAGGCTTCATGATTCTAATTTTGTCATTCTGCTGTAGCATCCTTAAAATATTTATTTCTTCAGCTGTTAAATTTCCAAAGTCCTTAATGTTGTTCCTTCTCCCTTCAAAGCCTTCCCTAACCATATTCATTGCAAAAGACTCAAAATTGGAAATGTCTTGTTGAAGAGGGGGGTTAAATGTACTTCTTCTAAGAGGGTCAATTTTCTTCATATCTGCATTCTCAAACATACATCTCAAATTTAATTTCCTTGTAAATATTTTAATATCTAATAACACTTCATCTACCTTTGGTTTCTTAGTAGGAATAAAAGAAAATCCTTTTGTAAATAAACTAAAAAATCCTGATGTGATCTCTAAATCTGTAAAATTATAAATGTTAAAATTGTTCTCCACATACACTTTACAATTGTTTGTATAATGGGTTTCTTCCAGATAGCTTGTATTTTGTTCAACTGGTGTAGTCAATTCATTTGTCTCTGTTTGGGGGATGTTATTTGAACATATTACACCCTCCCTAATATGTTCACTATTCATGACTGGGTTATTTTGATCAGACGTTCTTTCTTTGGGGGTATGTTCAATTACTGTATCTATTATTACCTGTAATGAGTTTCCCCTCGTCTCATCTGATGGTAATTCCCCGTGGCCTCTGCATATGAATAAGGACGATTCTGATTCCTTATTCTCTCTGACCTCCTGGGGCCCATTTCTTCTACTAAAGGGTCGTATGATACCAATTCCCTACTTGTATCCAAAAATGTTTGGCTTCCATTACTGTCATTATATCCTGTGTTGTTGTTATCATTCATATGAGCCCTTTGTCTTGATACATTTCCATAACTGGCCTCCCTATCAGGAACGTCATCTGTTCTACGCTGAAAATATTTTCTCTTGTTGTAATTGTCATTAAGAGTAGTAACACCTTTAACATAAGCCCTACCTTCCCTGTATTCACGTATGTCCCTCTCAATTTTCCATAACTTCCTATTGTAATTTTGAGAGACATTAACATCAACATTGTGAAGCACATTACAGTACATATACTTGTATATACTTATTATTATACATATACTTATTCTATTCCTTGTGGTCAAGGGAATGCCGAAGCAAGACAGAGACAGGATATGACATCACGGACCCGGACGGAAGAACGCGGGCATACCCCGAATGGAGGTTTTGATACTAGACCCGATTATGTTGTACGTGACCGGAGACCACAAGGTGCAGATTCAGTGAGAGGGCGAAAATCCTTGGAGGTATACCAGGATGTCCGTTTCTCTGACTGGCTTGAGAAATCGTTTTCAGCGGAACCAGGGGAGGCTGCCAGTACTTCAAATGACAATACAGGCTACCAGGACAAATGTAAAATTTTGGAAATTGAACTTAACAGGTACAGAAATCTTTTACTTGACAATTGGTACCTGAAGCAATGTATTGAACGGAACACTGTTCCAAAAGGACTTAGACTTAACAAATACCCCAATAATGTACGGGGTAATGATGAACTTTTCAAAACTATTACTGACTTACTAAATGAATGTGGTTTATCCATCTTAAGAGCTATGATAAACAGTAATACAGTGATTTTAACTGAAAGTAAGAACAGGATTGATAAATTACACAAAGAAATTAGTAATGATATGCTGTTCACTGTGAAAGAATACAAGTATATGTACTGTAATGTGCTTCACAATGTTGATGTTAATGTCTCTAAAAATTACAATAGGAAGTTATGGAAAATTGAGAGGGACATACGTGAATACAGGGAAGGTAGGGCTTATGTTAAAGGTGTTACTACTCTTAATGACAATTACAACAAGAGAAAATATTTTCAGCGTAGAACAGATGACGTTCCTGATAGGGAGGCCAGTTATGGAAATGTATCAAGACAAAGGGCTCATATGAATGATAACAACAACACAGGATATAATGACAGTAATGGAAGCCAAACATTTTTGGATACAAGTAGGGAATTGGTATCATACGACCCTTTAGTAGAAGAAACGGGCCCCAGGAGGTCAGAGAGAATAAGGAATCAGAATCGTCCTTATTCATATGCAGAGGCTACGGGAAATTACCATCAGATGAGACGAGGGGAAACTCATTACAGGTAATAATAGATACAGTAATTGAACATACCCCCAAAGAAAGAACGTCTGATCAAAATAACCCAGTCATGAATAGTGAACATATTAGGGAGGGTGTAATATGTTCAAATAACATCCCCCAAACAGAGACAAATGAATTGACTACACCAGTTGAACAAAATACAAGCTATCTGGAAGAAACCCATTATACAAACAATTGTAAAGTGTATGTGGAGAACAATTTTAACATTTATAATTTTACAGATTTAGAGATCACATCAGGATTTTTTAGTTTATTTACAAAAGGATTTTCTTTTATTCCTACTAAGAAACCAAAGGTAGATGAAGTGTTATTAGATATTAAAATATTTACAAGGAAATTAAATTTGAGATGTATGTTTGAGAATGCAGATATGAAGAAAATTGACCCTCTTAGAAGGAGAAGTACATTTAACCCCCCTCTTCAACAAGACATTTCCAATTTTGAGTCTTTTGCAATGAATATGGTTAGGGAAGGCTTTGAAGGGAGAAGGAACAACATTAAGGACTTTGGAAATTTAACAGCTGAAGAAATAAATATTTTAAGGATGCTACAGCAGAATGACAAAATTAGAATCATGAAGCCTGACAAGGGGGGTGGTGTGGTCCTAATGGACCACTGGGATTATACCCAGAAAATGCTGGGAATTCTGAATAATTGTAACAGATATCAAATTGCCTCCAGGAATGAGATGAATATTTATTACAGGAGAATTGATCTCTTACTTGAGGACAATCTACTACAAGGACTTATTGATTTAGAACTTTTCAACTTTTTTAGGGTACAAAAACCTATTATTCCTGAGATATTTGGCATCCCTAAAATACATAAACATGTGAACAATCCCCCTTTGAGACCAATAGTTACGTCACAGTGTTCTAAGACACAAACATTAGCCATATATGTAGATACAAAATTGAAAGAATTCTATAGAAATTACGAACATATTCTGATTGATTCTTGGGATTTTCTGGTGAAGTTTAATAATATCCCATACAATGATGATTTTTTGTTTGTCACAGTCGACGTAAAGGATCTGTTCTCAGTTATACCCCAGGACATAGGGTTGGGATGGTTCGAACAAATGTTGATTAGTTTCAATTTTCTGAATAATACAGAATTCAGACTACTGCTAGAAAATATGGAACTAGTTTTGAAAAATAACTTTATTTATTTTCAGGGTGATATATATCACCAAACTGATGGGGTGGCAATGGGTTCTGCATGTGCCCCCATCTATGCCAATATTGTGATGCTCTTTTGGGAATTGGAATTTGTGTTCAAATCAACCTTTTACGAACAGATAGAGAAATATTTTCGATTTTTGGATGACATTTTTATTTTATGGAAGGGCACACCAGAACAGATAGATGAATTCATACAGTACCTACATACCACTACTACGTTTCTTGAATTCACGTATCAATACAATGTTGACTACGTGAATTATCTTGACGTAACTATTAAGAAAAATAAAAAGGAAAAGACATACAAATCGAGGATTTTTAGGAAAGAATGTTTCTCCAACTCATATATACATTATGAAAGTGACCACCCCCAACACTTGAAAAGAAATATAATAAAAGGACAAATGATTAGGGTGTCGAGAATGACCACTGAAGAGTTGGAATGTAGGGATGAAATGGGATTTATACATAATTTGTTCCAGGAAAGAGGCTACCCCCCAGAATTGATTAAAGGGGTGAGGAAGGAAGTGCTAAAGAAACGTAAATCTCAATATCCGCCACTGTTAGGATTCCCTGTAAATACAATCAATATAAGAAATAACCAAAAGGACAGAGAGACCAATCCACCCAAGGATGACAATGCTTTACGTTTAACCCTCACATATTTCAAAGGGATTAGTTGGATAAGGGATGGGTTACATGAGGTCTGGAAGATTTTCTCCAGAATGAATGACAAATCTTATATATTCCAACAACCCTTAAAATTTTGTTATCGGAAAAATACTAACCTTAAAAAGTTGTTTGAAAGGAAAAATAATTTCTATGAGAGGGGTGGAACACAAGTAAAACTTGGTACACACAAATGTGGTAGATGTGGCCAATGTCCCTTTATTGTAGGTGAAAAGGAGTTATTTCTTATGGGTATAGGTACCAGGTTGAAAAGTTCTGGTTACCACACTTGTTATACCAAGGGTGTGGTATATCTGGCATATTGTTTGGCATGTGGGAAATATTATGTTGGAAAAACAGAAAGACATCTTAGGCAACGGATTTACGAACATATGAGAGACAAATAAAAAGAATGAAAATAATGCTTTATTCAGACACACCCAGGTATGTGAAAAAGCCAACATAAAATTTTGGGTATTAGAGGATGTGAAGAAAAATGATAAGGGGGGGTGACTGGGAAACCCTATTGGAGTATAGGGAACTCATATGGCAACTTAGGTTAGATGCCTGTGGCCATATGGGGCTAAATGATCATTTCTCTATAAAACCGGCACTGAAACTTTTAGCAAATAATCCCAAATCCCAAACTAAACAATATGTGAAATGAGTTGTATTATACATATTCTTCACATATTGATTTATATTTTGTACCTCGACAGTTATTGCATACATCATATACAATATATTATACAGTACTAATATTCATCTATTTACACATTTACCTATTTATTTGTTTCATATATAGATATTTTTGTTTGTGTAACGTTATCATTTATGTGTATTTTAAATCATTTGATTAACTACTTGTCACTTATATTTATATTTACATATTTATATATTTACATATTTATATATTTATATTTATATATATTTATGAACTTATAAATTTATAGCTGATGTAATAGTATGTAAAAATATATATATATAATATAATATATTTTATAAAGAGAGTTTCTTTTTTAAAAGTGTTTTTAGGAAGAGTTTATAACATACTCAGGCTGTTTTTAGTTCTCAAGTGTGAGCATTGTTAGACATTCTCTGTTTACTGATGCGGCTATTGTGTAGTTAATTATTTATTGAGTTAAGTACTAATTAACACATTATGGAGATACTATATAATAGCAGTGTGTTTTACAATCATGTGATTCTGAGGAAGTCTAATAGACGAAAGCGCGCTCAATCTTGGTTTGTTGTTTGGAGTTTACAATAAATTTCTTTGTGGTGACTTCGTGATTCGTGAACTTTTTACACATCCTGTGAGCTGCGAATGTGTGGCTGTTTCGGAGACTAGTGGAGGATACCCTTTATTGTACAGCTAGCGGCCTAGGAGTTATCATTAATGAAAATTTAACACCTGAAGAAGGAAGGATAACTGTTAATTTTCTTTATGTTCTCAAAAGAAACATATAAAAAAATTAGCATGCCAGTCTGACTGTTCAGAATTGGGAAAGTTAAAGTAGTTGAAGAATAAACTTCCTTCCCAAATCTGTTGAAAGCTATCTAATTCTTGTCAGAGAGAATGGGGCTAGCATTCACAATATATTTGGCAGTAGATGATTAAGAAAAAAAAGAACTTGCAAGATCCGATTTAAGATTAGAACACACTTATTTGTTTGTCTGAAGTACTTCATATGATCCATCACACTTTTTGGGAGCAGGAGGCCAACTTTCAGGCAAACTGTAAGCTGTTAAGAAACCATCCTTTAAATCTAACAAAGCAGGAGGGACGACTGCAGGCTAAGAAAATCCAGTTGCAAAAAAATCCTAAAACTTATGCTAGAAACAGGGATGTCATTCTGTTTCCACTGAAACAAATCTTTCATTTTTGGCTGCAGTCTGAAAAAAGATGACACTTCCGGATGGAAATCTCAAGAAACACTTTCCTTAGAATCAGAACAGTCTCCTCCCATTCCCTGCTTGTCTTGACTGGGAAACAGTGTTGGTGTGTTAGAAAAAAATCTTTTTCTTTTTTTATTTGATGAAAGTGAAGGAATGGGATTTAAAACATTAAAAGCAGAAAGCAATCCATTAGCAATTCCCAGTAAGTCTTCCCTGTCCACAGTTAGATGGATGAGAGACATTCTTTAATTTTTTCTGCTTTTTTCTTTTCTTGTGTGACCCCCTGTTAAAAGACCAACCCATCTCAGTGGTACTAGCTCAGGAATCAGAAACATTAGCTTAGATAAGCGGTAAATCTTCACCCACTCCTGCCTCTGAGACTGACCGAATGTTTTTTGTTTCCCTCTTTTTAATTTCTCCAAATCTTTTGGGTTTCTAATGCCATGACGAGAATGGACCCCATTCCTAACTCAAAGTATGATTAAAGTTCATGAAATTAGTATTGTTTCAATCTTTGATGTCAGCCAGAAGTGCTCTTTGCAGAACCCACAATATGCCCAGTAATGACTCCTGCTATTCTTACGGAGTTAAATGCACTGGTAACATATCTAATTACGACTGAAGATTCTTTTTTTATAAGACCCGTTGCTCCTACTACTACTGGAACTGTCTGGGTAGCTTTCTTCCACATTGCTCATGTTTCTGCCTGCAAATCCTGAAAATGACTTTATGTCTCACTGTATGCAAAACACTGTAGTCACTGGGTGTAGTGATTTCAATGATCAATGCTACTTTTGTCTTCTTTTCATGGACCACTATATCTGGTTTTCTCGCACCTATCTTTTGAACTGTTGGTAGTGAGTGATCCCATGTGATGTAGGCCATCATTTTCTACAATGCTTTGTGGCTTATGTTTCCAGTGTTTTCAGCTACTTCAATATTATAATGTCTGCACAATCCCCAGTGCAACAGTCTTGCCACATTATTATGCCTTTCAGTATGCAGTTCTTCTGCCATTATATGTCACAACCAGCAACAAGGTGTGCAACTGTTTCCAATTCTGTTTTACAAAACCTACATTTTTCTGTTTCTCCCACATGTTCAATGCACTTTGTAAACCAGCGTGTACACAGCCCACTGTCTTGGGATGCCAATATTAACCTTTCATCTTTTGGTTTTAATTCACCTCTCCTTAACCATTACCGCTTTTGATCCCGAACATGAGGATCTTCTAGGAGTTTTCTATACTTGCAACTATATTTATGCAATTTCCACATTTCTTGCCTTCTCATCTGATCTTTAACCTTATATTTTTTCTTTTGTTTTTTGACACATTTATAGTTGCTGCCTGATTGTTA
This sequence comes from Protopterus annectens, assembly GCF_019279795.1. Lineage (NCBI taxonomy): Eukaryota > Metazoa > Chordata > Ceratodontiformes > Protopteridae > Protopterus > Protopterus annectens. Next base: position 443,025,282 of record NC_056732.1, on the reverse strand, counting down.
TCTACTTACGGTTTGGTTTCTACTCCTGCTTAATGCCGATATGCTTCTGCTCAACTAAGAAAGGAAGTCATCTTAGATTTATTCCCCTGGTGTTTCATAACTTTCACTATGAGTGTTGGGAGGTCAGATATGCATGCAGTCCCACAACTGCAGGGGTCTATATCATATGTGCGACTACATATACATCGACACATAAAACGCAAATGCTGTAAACAGCGAACGGCCATGTCCTCAAATTTTTTCTTAGTGAAAAAATTAACTCAGCCATTCACAAAAAAAAAAAAGTTAGAAACCCGAATCAGGTGGGGTGCTTTGCCCCCTCATCCCTCAACATGGGGGGCTGTGCCCCTCACATCCCCCCTAACTAAATATATCAACTCCGAGATCACACTACAATGAAGGAAAGGACAACACTGTGTAGTTGGCCAACTACCTCCTTGCCCTGTGACATATTCATCGTATCGCTCAAATGCGTTTTGATGAATGTGTGTCGCTCATTACGTGTTCGCTTTTCAGCCATTTTGTGCTTATGACATAGACCCAATTGCAGACCTTCACATGTAGTCAATTGCAAGGAGGCCCATACCTCCTTTAGAATGGGGAATATATAATCCTGGTATGCACTGATTTTTATAAATCATTCTAGGAGTATGAAGCGCCCTTCTTGTTTTCCTGCCTAATCTATCCAATGCCTTTTGGGGCTAGTCAATCACTCCAAAGCTATAAATTAGGACAGGAAGAGCAAAATGGTTTATAGCTTGAATTTTTTTCCTGGATGCCAACACTGTTTTCAGGATTAATTTTAAGTATTCTAAAATATTCCTTACCAAGTTTTATTCACATTTGTTCATGTTTTATTGTTGATCCTTCATTAATTCCCAAATATTTATACACTCTTGCTCAAGTTCTTTTATGTCACATTCTTGTCCCAAACTGATGTTTTCTTGGTGCTGCTCTCCTGCATTAAAGTTTGCTTCTGCACATTTATCAAGACCAAATAATATTCTTATATTGTCTGAAAATGTTTTGACTACTTGCAGTTGTGCTTTCAGTTCCTTATCTGATGAGCTATGCAGTTTTAAATCATAGACAAAGAGAAGATAAAAAGTCTTTACACTTTGTTGCTTTCTGGGAGCTAAATTATAGCCATGACCTAATCTGTTAAGCAAGCAGCTTAATGAGTTAAGGGCAAGGCAAAAGAGCAACGGTGACAAAGGGTCACTCTGGAATATCCCCCTTTGCATTTTTATCCCTGGAATAATAATTTGTCCTTTATCATGGTTTAACTGCAGAGTGGTTTGCCACTGTTTCATAGTTGCTTTGATGTAGTTTATCAGTGTAGGGTGCATCTTATACATTTTTAAGCACTCTTATTATCCATGAATGTGGGATATTGTCATGTGCTTTTTTTGTAGTCAATCCATGCCATACTTAGATTCTTCCCCTTTTTACAGTTCTCCACTATGACTTGATTTAACAACAAATGATTGTTTGTTTCATATGACTTTCTTTTATTGCGTTTTTGTTCTATTGCCATAATAGAGTTTTCTTCTAAATGACTATAAACTCGTCGGCATCAATTCTAGTATATAGTTTATACGTCGTCAGAAGTCAAGTTATTGGTCTATAATTTTTAGGGTAGCTTGCAGGTTCACTCTCAAGTAGGAGCACTGTTTTTCCTGTTGTTAGCCAGGTTGGTGTCTGTTCGGGGTGTGCATATAAATAGTTATTACTCATGGCTAAATCTTCATGCAAAGATGTTAACACTTTTAACCAGAAGTTAGGTACTGCTTCTGGACCTATGGTTTCCAATTAGAAGCTTTTCTTAACTTTGTTTCAATCTTTCTGGTTGTTACTTCATCTCATTTCATATTCTGTACCTTTGAATTTCTTATTCTTTCTTTTACTTCTAGCCATTTAGCATCTTTGTGTTCCACAGGATCTTCATAAATACTTCTCCAAAATATATCTTTCTTCTTTTACTGGTGGTCGTTCAATTCCTTTTATCTTGTTTCCCAATTCTCAATAAAACTTTTTTGGTTCATCAATAAATTGCTTATTTTGTACTTTTCCTTTATATTTATCGGTGTATCTTCTAAGTTTTTTGCATGTGCTGACATTTTTAGTTTATTATTTGCGATAGTGCATGACAAATCCTGATCTGTTATAATACTGCACACATTGCTTTTATTAAGTTTATCTTTCGGAGTATTTTTGTTGATCTGTTCCCTTTTCTACACTCTTAACAGTGAAACATCTTGCTTTATAGTTCTCTCTATTTGGCACTTCTATGACAGTAATGATAGTATTTGATTTCTCTCCTTCCTTTCACTTACTAGTCTATGTTATTGTGGTAGAATTTTATCTGTTAATAATTTAGCTGCACAGTAATATATCCTGTTTACTTCTGTTATATTGCATGGATCTCTAAGGACAGTCCTAATTACTGTGTTCATTTGTTTTATCAAGCTTCTGACTTTTTGGGATTTATTGACCTTCTGCAGTCTATTTCTTTCATTGATCGTAATATGTCCATTTCTAGTAAATCAAGCAACTCTTCCCTTAGCTCATTTTCTTTTAAACTGAGGGCACATTTTTTCTTCTCCATTTCCTGCAAGCATTCTACAGAAAATTCTATAGGATCCTCCTGTGGCACATTCTCTTCAATTTCATCCAGTGTCATCCATTGCTCTGTCATATGGAAACTCACTGGCCTATTACTCCTCAACATTGACTGTGTCAGAGTTGCCACAGTTTCCTGTTCCTTCCCTTGCTGTCCAGCTTCAAGTGAACGTTTATACTGGTTTCCTATGGACTGCTCCAAAATATCTTATCTTCATAAGGCAACTGACCAGTTGCCTCCTGTTCCACTGTTTTTTCCTCAATTTGGATAGCCACTGCCCTATCCTGCTGTGGTGCTTTGTGAGTTAGATTTTCTACACCAAATCCTTCACTTTGCATGTGCTCATTAACCTCAGTTTCTATTTCTTTAACTTCTCCATTACTAATCTTTTCTACTTTTCCACTTTGTCTTCTTATTCTTTGTACTGTAATGTTTTCCATGTTGGGATTCCTTTGCCTGTATTCCTCTTCAAACATCTTTGTGCTGCTCTTTCTATACTGATTAATTTTGCTTTATCCTTTACATAAATATTACACCATATTAAATCTCTTTTTCTTTCCCATGTCTTTATTTCTTCTTCAAATGTCTCCTGATCTTCCTGTTTCTCCTTACACTGGGGACTCGTTCCATCATGCTCTGATGCAACCTATATTAGACCTTCTACACCAAATCCTTCACTTCGCAGACATTCCATAACTCCAACTTTTATTTTTTAACTTCTGCTTTACTAATCTTTTCTACATTCCCTCTTTGTGATATTTTCTTTTTACTGTGAAAGTTTCCGTATCTGGATGCCTTTGCTTGTATTTTATTTTCAAATATCTTGTTCAGTAGATTTATCAAAATCTAAAGAAATTACTGCTGGATCTGAGGAAGGATTTTTGTACATACATATGCAAATGTCAGGGACCTTATAAAACCTATCAGTTTTTTGGTGGGGAGGAACTCAAAGTAGTGATTCTGTATTTGATCTAGCTGTAGCAGGGGTGCCCTTGTAAAGCCTCTAATACAGGATTAATTGCGGGTTTGGCAATGCCCATGTTCAAGTCACAATACCTCCTTTGCACATCAGACACTTGTTTTCTCTCTCAATAAAAATGTTAAATCATTTTCACAATGGTGTCCCCAAAAGAAAGCTCTTCAAGGAGGAAGTCAGGGGACATTGCATCCTTATCCTCTGACTCAAAACGGATGGGGGAGTGGATATGTGAGGACTAAGCCAGGAAACCCACCTCTGACTCAGGGTCCTCTGCTTCAGAAGATGATTCTCAAGCCCTCTTATGAGGGCAAGAAATAGGAAAAGAAATGAAGTGAGGAGACGTTAAAGACATAACACCCTTGCACAGTCCTTCAGAAAAATCATCTCTCACGTTTTTAGGGTCCCTATTTGAAGAAGGAACTGAAGGAGAAGGGTGCGGACCAGACACAAATGTACAAAGAAGTATCTCATCCACGAAAATACATCTAGAAGGGTATCAGAAACTTCCTCTTGATCTAAGACTTGAGATATGCCCTCAGGTCCCTCAGAGATAATAAGCCATGGTTCTCCAAAGTGGATGGTTGATTAGTCATGAAGGACATACCTAAATGCTACACCTTATTGGCCTCCAAAGAGGCCATGATAGTGGGGCAAGTCTGGACACTCATCGAGTGTCACAGCATATACATCTGGATCAGACTGAAAAATAGAAGCTTCTAGCATAAACTTCCTAGGCTTCTTTCACTGCTGAGAGATGTAGAAAGTACAACTGTGGACACTCAACATAAATGTAGATGTTCGACTGCGTACACTGTTGCAGTCCTAACTGATGGGATTTCCTGCTGTGGAAGTTCTTACCTGGCCCGGCTACCAGAGAATTTTCTCCTCCTCCTGAAGCCGGTGGACACCCTAACCGACATCTGGAGATCAAGAGAGTCAGCCATTGTTCTAACATCAGTACTTTCTTGCACCCAACAGGTAGGATCCCCCTAGTAGGTCCCTAAGATCAGGGGCCTTAGCTCAGAGACTCCAGAGTATGTGCCGAGGAGGAGGGAACAACCTGGAACTAGACAGGAGAATAGCCAAATAGCCACCCTAATCCCATAGGCAAGAGGGAAATGAGAGTGGGAAAGAATACTATAAAAGTAAATACACTCGAACATCTACATCCATATTTATGGTAAATGTACACAACTGTAATATGTTCTTTGTGTTTCAATGTTGCAGTACTAACTAATGGATAACTCAAAGTTAAAAGGAGGGTGGACGGAAAGATTAAGGAGAGGAAAGGATGCCCGGCAAGATGGCAATGGCAAATCCCACTCTGTTCTTGGAAAAGGTTAGAAGATGATAATGTTTGGTGAAGGTATGCACAGAGGACCAAGTAGCGGCTTCCAAAATATGCTTAGTGGCCATCCCTTTAAGATAAGCAACAGATGTAGCAGAAACCTAGTGTGGCCTCACAGAGTCTGGAGGCTTCTTTCCAAGATGGTTGTAGCAAAACAGGATGCAGTAGGAGATCCAGTTGTACACTGATTATTTATAAACTGGTCTCCCTTCACAGCTACAGGCAAAGGCCATAAAAAGCTGGTCTGACTTCCTGACATTCTTAGTTCTGCCCTAGTAGTAATGCAATTGCCTATGCACATCCAAAGTGGTAGGCAGCTGTATGGTCCAGTTTAAAGAAATCTCTGTCACCACCTTAGGCATAATGGAAGGATTGGTCCTAAGAGAAACTGTCTGGGTGGAAAAATGATGAAATGTTCCACACATATAAGGGCTTGAATCTTCAAAACCCTTCTAGCTGAAGTAATGGCTAGTAGGAAAACTGTCTTCCAGGTCAGGTATTATATCTGTGGAAGCAGCTGGCTCAAAAGGTGGTAGGGTGAGTTTCTCCAGAATGAAACAGATACCACAGAGGATCAGGAGGTTTCCTCAGGGGTTTAATGTGGATAACCCCTCTCAGGAATGATTTCATGACATGATGGCAAAAGAGAGAAGGTTTAGAAGTCAGATAGACTGAAATTGCTGATGCGTGGATTTTAACAGAGGAATAGGATTATCCTTTTCCAAAAAGACCTGATAAGTATGAAAGAATCACAGGCAACTGAGCTTGCCGAGGGCTTTGTTCCTTTTATCTGCACCATATACTGAACCTCTTACCAATTCTAGGTCTCCTGGCTTCTTTTAGAATGTCCAGCACCTGTCTGTTGACAGGTGCCCCCCTCCATGGGATCAAGGCATCATCCAAGCTGTCATTTTCAGTGTGTTCAGGCTTGCGTGTACGATGGTGCCCTTGTTCTATGTTAAAAGGTCCACTGGCTCGGGCAGCAAATATTGTCCCCTGTTGGTTAGACTGAGCAATAGGGGATACCAGTGCTGCCTTGGTCAGTCTGGGGCTATTAGAATGACCCTTGGCCCTTCTTTTCTTATCTTCAGCAGTACTCTGGGGAGCAAGGGTACTGGGGAAAGGCACGGAGGGAAAGGCCTGTCCAAGGGAGGGAAAAGGAATATCTCTTCCAAGCTGACCTCATTTAAGTCCTGAAGCAAAACTTTTTTACATGTGCTTTTTCTTTGGTGGCAAAAAGGTCTATCTGTGGCACACCCCATTGTTTGGCTATGCTGAGATAAACTTCCTAATGCAGCTGCCACTCATAACGGTCTGACAGGCTCCTGCTGAGTTGATCCACCAGTGGTTGGTACTGTGCCACAGGGTGCTAACCTAGGGAGATTGCAGTTTCCCAGAGGTCCATGGCCAGGTAACAAAGAGGGTAAGAATGAGTCCCCCTTTCGTGTTTATGTGCCACATAACCATGGCATTGTCTGTCTTTACCAGAAGAGCTCCTGTTTTCCATCGGTCTTTGAAGAAAATCAGGCCTTTTTGGACTATCAGTTCTTTTAGGTTGACGTGTTTGTTTTTGAACTGGGAGTCCCATCTGTCAGGAGTCTAGAAGTTGTTGTAGTGGATTCCCCAGGCTATTTCAGAGCCATATGTTGCCAGAGTTTGGCTTTGGGGGATGAACCTGAAGGGAAGGCCCAGACTGAGGAAGTATGCTTAACCCCACCAGACAAACTCTTTCCTTAGACAAGGAAGAAGCTTTACCCTGAAGTTGAGGGCTTGAGAATGTTGGCACCACACTTTTCTGTGGTACCACTGCAGCTTCCCCATTTGTAGTTTCTCCGACGGAATCATGAGGATGCAAGAGGCCATGTAACCCAAGGCTCTGAGGTACTGTCTTGGCTGGGAGGTTGGTCCTGACAAGGAGCTTTTTGAAGTACAGATCTAGAAAGGTAACCCTGTCTGCAGGAAGGAAGGCTTTCTGAAGAGATGAGTCTAGTAAAGACCCCAGAACACAATCCTGTTTGTGGTGATGGTCTGAAACATTTGAGTATTGATGAAGAAACCCAGTGAAGCCAGTATTTTTTGGATGAAAAGCAGATCTGCTTTGAATTTTTCTAGATTCATTGCCTGAATGAGGCAATAATCTAAGCAGGGGTAAATCTGAATGCTATTTGTTCTACAATAGGTTATCACTGGGGCATTTTGTGAAAACCTGGGTGCAGCAGACAAGACAAAAGGCAAAACACAGAAATGACAATACCTGCTCTGAAGACTAAGAACCTCTAAGATTTTTCTATGGGAATGTGGAGGTATGCTTCTTTCAGGTCTAAGGTTACCATGAAGGCCTTGGGGAAGATCATGGGCAGTATTTTCAAAGTGTTAGCATTTTGATGTTTGGGACCAGCAAGAATCAGTTGAGCCCTGACAGGTCCAGAATTGGCCGCCAGATACCATCTTTTCTGTGGACTAGGAAAAGTCTTTTTTTGTGAGATTGGTACTGGTTCCACAGAGCCTTGGGTGCAAAGAAGCTCTATTTGTTTAATGCCTCTGATTTTTCATTTGGTGGAATATCTGGGAAACCTGATCAAACTAGGATTTGTTTGAAATGGAGTTTGCAACCTCTTTTTAGTAACTAACAAAATCAAAAGAAACAGTGCCCACAATGCCAAAACTTATAATGTCCACAAGAAAAAGGCACTAGGAAAGAGAAAAACGCTTTGGAATATCAAATAATCGCACCACTCCACTATTATTAAAGAAGACAGATCTAAAACCATAAATGTTTAACTGAGTCACTGCGTTTTTGTCTTCCCCAGAAAGACTTCCTCAGATGTAAAAACATAGTTAAGCATTTATGGTTTTAGATTAATAAATGTTGAGTGGTGTGATTATTTGATATTCTGAAGCGTTTTTCTCCTTCCTAGTGCCTTTTTCTTGTGGACATTATAACCTCTTTTTAGTACCCACTGATCACTGGTAATGAAGGTCCAATTATAACCTCTTTTTAGTACCCACTGATCACTGGTAATGAGGGTCCAATTCTTAAGAAAGAGGGGCAGCTGTCCTCCAAACCTGGGATGGGGGCGGTTGAGAGGAGGGGGAAAGGGGAGTGTCAAGGAAGAATCATGACTGCTCCTTGCTGGGTCCCTGGAGGTGGGATCCCACAGGCCTACTGGAATCTGCTTGCCATTGTCTCAGATGCTGAAGCTGCCTTTGGCTCCTTTCCCTTCAAGGTCTCCAATGTCTAGGTGTAGACTGGGAGGCTGGAAAAGATGAATGTTTGGTAGGATAACTGTGGCTGAAACAAGGAGGTTGGACCTAAAGAAAGTCTTGACATTTGACTTGGCCTTATCCTCCATCTTCTTAAGTATGGCCTCAGCCTTGGGGCCAAAAAGAAAGTCTTTGTTCTTTGTCCAAAGGAGCATCCAGGAGACTGGATCTGGCATATTCACAGACGGACTGCTCCCTCAGCCATGCACGTCTTCTAATGACAGATCCTGAGGTTGCTGCTCTGCTGGAAGCTTACACAGCAGCACAGCTGCAGTGCTTAGCTACCTGAGAGCACGAAATGCATAGGTCCAGTAGCTCCTTTGAGAGTCCTTATTTTCAAACCCCACCAGTTTTTGTTTCATCTGATTTAAAAAGGTTTTCTACTCAATACTTCACCATAGGAAACTGGCAGTTCAAAGCCCTATGACAAAGATAGCAGAGGTGCAGAATTTCTTTCCAAACCTAAGGCTGTGCTTTCTTTGTCAGTTGGTAAAGGGTTTTTGGAAGTACAAGCTTTTGTTCCCTTAGGGCCCTGAGTTGCCACTTCAAGATCTGCTACAGGGTTCTTAAAGTGTTTGTGGGAATCTAGAACTCAATAAAATCTGTCAGGTTTCCAAGGGGCAGGGGGAAGGGAGGCTGGTTGCAATGAAGAATCCAACAGGACATCATCCACAAGCTCTAAGACTGGAGAAATGGCAAGGGGTTTATGCTCAGAGAGACTCAGAAATTCCCCTAACCATCTTCTTGGATTGCAGCTAGTCCTGAGCTTCCCATTTGAACTGTTCCTTCACGGTATGTACAAAGGAGATATCTTTGGGGGAGGATGGTAAGGCAAGGTTCTCCTCAGAATCAGAATCCTCACAGAAGTCAACAGATAAACCCCCTCAAAGGTGGATTCACCATTATCATTACAATCCTCAGATTCAAAAGAATCAGAAAACTCCTAGGGGAAAGTAGCTCTCTTTCTTTTACCAGTAGAAGATTCACGGAAAGGGAGGAGTATTGATCTGTCCAAGGAAATCAGAGGTTCAGAAAACCTAACTATGTCTTGTTGATAAGCCTGAGTTTGGGAAGCCGGTAGGCTTAGGCTGGGGCAATGGGGATGCAGCCTTTTCATGTGAGGCACTTTGGCTTAGACCTAAAGGCGACAACTGCACTAGGGCCAGGACGTGGACGGACAGCTGAATCCAGAGGATGGTGAGCCACGGCAAACTCCTGACAATGCCAGACTCCATTGTCTGTTTTAGAGCGGTCATTGGAAGCAGGAACCTGCGAAGTGGCCCTGGACCCAACCGATGAGCTAAGTTCATTAATTTGTAAGTAAGCAGAGGGACCCAATGGAGTATCAAATTCCAAATGGGTCCTGACAGAAGCCTGTGCCACAACCTCAGTCACCAAAGGGGACTGTAAAGGTATCTCACTTTCTTCACTGATCACAAGCCTAGGTGATTTAGAAGACAGTGAACAAGCATCATCAAAACCCTAGGTTTGGGGTGCTTTTCCTTTTTGGGAGATCAACTTTAGCTCCACTGGCAGATGACACAGCATGCAAAGGCCCTAACAACCTGCTAAAAAATCTCAGCCCTATGCCTTGATTGTTCTACTATTAAAGCAAGCACAGAAGCAACAAGAACGTCATGTTTTGGGGACAAACAAGTCAAATAGTCCCAGTGTGGTATCTGCTTGCCACAGCAGACACAGCTATTAACTTTCTCTGACATTAGACAAGAAGCACACGAGAAGTTCCCTAATGGAGTACTTGGCTTTAGATGTCTTCTTTGTCTGGTGTGGACAGAATGACCCACTATCTAGCACTCTGCTTCGGGCTCCAATGACAAAAAAAGTACAATTGTGTAAAATCTTACCATAGATGTCCTTCTCTTCAATGGTGCATTATTCTTTACATATTGGATCTATTTGCCAACGGTAGCCCATTGTCTGGCCAGTATACCAAAGCCTTACGAATTTATAGACATCCTTCTATACACGTATGCTCTCCACACAAGGCCTAGGGTATAAAGGTGACATGAAGACATACATATCTTAGAAATGAAAATTCCCAGGAGAAGCAATTATCCCTAGGAACTAATAGGAACATGCGCAGAAGGGAATGAATACTTTAACAGTGATGACAAGGACATCTACTGTTATGGTAAGATTTTATGCAACTGTACCAAGTCTTTCCATATCACTATTACAGTATTCTTTACATCACAGAGTACAAAAGCTCAAAAGGAAACATGGGAGGAGGAAGGCACAGAAGAGCCCTCTAGAAACCCATGCAGGATAGTTCTGGCAAAGCCAGCTCTTGCTCTGGAAACATCCAGCTTGCAATGTTTAGGAAAGGTATGGACAGAAGTCAAAGTAGCAGCCTCAATAATGGAACTCATTCCAGTCCTTTAAAAAAAGCACCAGAGGAAGCAGCAACTCTAGTAGAATGAGTCTTTATAGAGGTAGAAAGACATTTATTATGAAAGAAATAACAAAAGAAAACAACCTTAGAGATTCAGGAGTACATGGTTTGTTTAGAAATTGCTGAATCCACAGATATGGGATGAAAGGAAATAAAGTTGCTCAGATCTGCAAATGGCCTTAGTTTTACGCAAATAATATCTGAGCTGCCTATGCAAGTCCAAGGTATTGAAAACCTTCTCACTAGCAGACCACGAAGAAGGAAAAAAACGAGGGCAGAAAATATGAGCAACTAAGAAAGGAGAAACAGCTATAAAAGCTTGGAGTTCAGATACTCTATTAGCTAAAGTAAGGGCCAAAAGAAGAACAGTCTTCCAAGTACAATGTTGCAAGAAAGCTGAACCTGACTCTAAAGGAGCCAGAGTCAATTTTTCAAGCACAAAATGGAGGTCCCAGGAAGGTGGAATAGGCTTCTGGGAGGCCTCATATGAAGGATGCCTTTAAGAAATTGACCTGAAACTTAGAGGCAAGAGGAGTAGTCAAGGGTTGACAAGCAGAAATAGCTGAAAGATGAACTTTAGCTGAAGAATATGCCAACTCAGCATGAAGCAATTCATACAAATAAGAGAACCAAAGGGATCCGCACTGAAACGGGACCCTGGTTATGAGAAAGGCACCAGACAAAAAGTCTCTTCGATTTGAACAAACATGATTTCCTAGTAGTGAGTTTCCTGGCCTTCTGCAGAACCCTAAGCACATCCTCAGAAAAGAGGTGCCTAAAAGAGATTAAAACCCTAATCACCTACAGTGTCAGTTGACTGGACCGGTGAGGATGGATAACAGACCCGTTGTATTGTGTGAGAAGGGCCTCCTCGTGAGGTAACTTGTGATTCACACTGGCTTAGTGAAGAAGTGGGAACCAATGCTTTATGGGGCCAAAAGGGAGTCACCAATTAGATTTTGGAGGAATCTTGTTTGATCTTGAGCAGGATCCTTGGAATTAGGGGAAGGGGAGGGAAGGCAGAGAGAAACATTCCCTTCCAAGAAAAAGATAGGGCATCCACTTTCCAAGCCAGAGGACTTGGGACTCAGGCACAGAAAAAAAGAAGCAGTCTGCCCAAAGGGGAGGCAAAAAGATCTACATGTGGAGTACCCCACTGATGGGAAATGTCCAAAAACACATCTCTGTGAAGTATCTATTCGTGATCTTGTGTATTGGACCTGCTCAAAGAGTCTGCCACTATATTTTGCTCTTAAAGAATGTAGATAGCCTGAATAGTCACTTGATATTGGACAGCTAGATGCCAGACCTAAACAGCAAGTCTGCAAAGAAGATCATGTCCCCCCTTACTTGTTGATATACAACATCACTCTGGTATTGTCTGTGAGGACATTGGGAGGCCCTGGAAGAAACAGGGAATGAAAATACCTGAAGAGCTAAAAGGAGAGTTTTCATCCCCTTGATGTTGATGTGATCCGACTCCTGATGGGGAGGCCAGAGACCTTGGACCTTGAGGGAACCAGAGTCTCCCAAGCCCTGACAAGAACTCCTGAGATGGTACTGGAGGGTAAAAATAAGTCCTGGGTTGAGAGAAAGCTGACAAATCCACCTGAAACTCGAGTTTGAGGCATGGTAGTAAGGGAACTAGGAAATCCAAGTGGATGACAGTGTTGAAGCCACAATGACTTGAGGAACCACTGCAGTTTTCTCATATGGAGCCTGGCTAGAGGCAGCATAGGAATGATGGAAGTTATGAATCCTAGAACCCTGAGAAAAGCCCTGGCTGTGACTAAAGCCAAAGGAAGAAGAGACTGAAAAAAGGTGATCAGAGAGGGTGTTGGGTGGATGCAGAGCAATTGAGATAAACATGATCTTGAGAAAGAACTAGGACTGATTTTTGAAAATGTATAGTAAATCCCAGGGTTTATAACAAAGAAACAGTTAACTGCAGGTGCTGAACAAGGACCTTGGGGGATGAAGCCTGAATAAGCAGGTAGTCTACACAAGGAAAGCTCTGAACCCCTCTCATCCTGCAGAAGCCAATGACAGGAGCAAGGCATTTGATGAATACCCTTAGGGCACTAGAGAGGCCAAAGGGCAAAGCAGAGAACTAAAAATGCAAGGATGAAACAGAGAAATGTAAATACTTCCTGAAAACGGGATGAACAAGGATGTGAAGATAGGCATCCATGTGGTCCAGGGATACCAAGAAGACCTGGGGAAAAAGAAGAGGGAACAGGGTTTGAAGGGACAATATCCACAAGGGAGTGACCTTTAGAAATGTATTGAGCTTACAAAAGTCTAGACTGGGTCTTCAGGTGCCTTCCTTCCTGGGAAACAGAAACATTCAGGAATAAAATCATGTCCCTTCCTGGGCAGGGGCACAATCTGAATGGTGTCCGGAGCCAGAAGGTCCTGAAGCAGTTCAGGAAAGAAAGGAAGCTGCTCCTGAGGAATATGAGGGATGCCTAGAAAAGGAGGTAGGGATTTCCATACCATAAGATATCCCCAACAAATGACAGACAGAAACCAAGAGTCTTGAGTGACCCTTAACCAATTAGGAATGGACAGGGAAAGACAAAGGGAAAAAGTAACCTGGCCCAGGGAGAGGGGAAGCAAACTGTTAGATAGAACTTAGTCTGTCTTGAAAAGGAGGCTTCTAAGAAGTTGTAGTCTGAGTAGACGTAGCAGGGGGCCTAGAGCCCTTTTTACCTTTTTGAGGAAGGCAAGCATACCTGCGTACCAAAGCAGATTTGGATGGATTTTTTCCTCATGAATTTAGGAATAGGAGAAACAAACATTTTTTTCAATTCCTGAAGGCCTTCCCTTTATCCTGGTGGATTTAAAAAGCTCAGCAGCAGCACAGCCAAAAAGTTATTATCAAGTTGGGTATTTATAGCCTTAACATCATCAAATGAAGCCAAGAGTAACGTCAAAACAGAATCAAATGCAGCAGCCCTAGAGGAAACATCAGCTGTAACATTACTACATTTAATAGAGTTGAGAGCCACTTAAAGAGGTACAAGACAGTAAAGAAAGAGCCAAAACCACCCCTTCTGAATCAGGGAGGTCAGAGATTGCCTGAGCAGCTTGAGAAAGAAGGGCTAAAACATACCTGGTCATATGAATCTACTAATCGATAGCTTTAAAAGCCAGGGTGGCAGCAATGTATACCTTTTTGCCTAGACATTCCATGGCTCTACTGTTTTTACCTGAAAGAAGTTGTTTAGTAGATGGCAAAAGTTCAGAGGGTTTGTCAGAAGAGACACAGAAACTACAGAAGGCTCAGCAGAAGGACAGTTGTAAAAAAAAAAAAAAAAAAAAAAAACACAAACAAGCACCTTGTAAAATATCAGGTTTCTTGGGGGCTGGATGTTGAGAATCAGGGGCAACAGAGGCTGCTGAAAAATAAGACAGCAGGCAAGACTGGAGGAACAGCAGAGGGTTTGGGAGACTCCATTTGGAGGAGTTCATAATACCTCTTTTGAGTATCAGAAGAACAGTCCCATTTGAAATATTCTATCAAGTGGGAAATAGTGTCCCCAAACCTGAGTTCTTCTAAAGGATAATCTGGACTAAAAGAATCTTCCTCCTTAGATCCAGAAAACGAGAGAGAAGGGATTTGAGAATAACATACCAAAGACTATTCCCAGAATACAATTCCTCTTCATAGGATTTCTGCTCTTTGGGTCTCTTAAGAGCGGTAGATGACCAGGGAGGAGTAGGCATAGAAACTCCCTGAGGAGGCTTTAAAAGCCATTAAGACATTAAATAACCCCCAAGTAAAATCCTGCCATTCACATTGGGGATCTTAAACAGCAGGGGAAACATGCTTTTTTTTTGCTTTTTCTTTTGTGGGAAATCTGCCTGAAAGACTCCAAGAGGTTTGGACCCTTGCAGACACTCAACCAATGTAATAGAAATTTCCTCCCAAACTAGGATTTGCTGTATCCCTCTCAGTTCCTCAGATATAATCAGCTGAGGTTTCCCCCAACATCTAGAGTGGATGTTTGTAAAGCCTCCGAAGACATGCAAGAAGTCAGACCCATGATAGCCTCCAAAAGGTTCGCCGCAGAGGAATCCATGACAACTTGATGATCCTGTTGGTTTTCATCAGCCTTGAAAGAGACATTTAGTAGAGGCAGGACAGCAGCCAAATCAGACATGAGTTTTTTTGCCTTTTTCCTTAGCAGATGGATGAATTTTGGGATGGGAAGACTCCGCCACAGCACCTTCCACCAACAACTTTAGATGCTGGTTCTCTAGGTAAATCGACAAGGAGGAAAGAAGACTATGTAGGGTCTTATGGACAAACGCTTGGCAGATAGAACACTACAAATGGTAGTGAGAAGCAGCCAAATAGAAGAGACACTGCTCCTGACAATCTTTATGGGGAATATGGCTCCCACACTGACATCTTCCCTTTCTGCATGGCATGTAAACACACCAAAATAAAATTAGAAGTAGATAAGAAGAAACCTCAATGGGGCACTTATCTGAAACACGGCTTGGTAACATCCACAGAAAGAGCATTCAGACAAACTATCAATGGTGCTGTTTGGACTGGCGGCAAAGAAGTTCTGAGGTATGTACATCTGTACGTCAACTTTATGCCCTATGATTTGCATGGGGAGTATATGCGTGATGTATGACATCTATAAATTCCTAACACTTTGGTATAGTGGCCAGATGCTGGGCTACCTTGGCTGGAGATCCCGTACGTAAAAGAATACTGCAACAGTGATATAGAAGGACAAATACAGTTATGGCGCTGGCCGACTCCCCTTTATATCCAGATGTTGTGAAATCAGTCAGGGTATCTGCCAGCTTCAGGAGGAGGAGGAGAAAATTTTCTGGTAGTCTTTCCTGCCAAGGGCTTTCCACAGTAGGAAATCCTATCAGCTAGGACTGTGACAAAGAAAAGCAAAGAATATCTGAGAAGATTCAGATGCCATCCTAGACTGTATGTGCTCCCTTACTGTTTTTCTAAATAGATATTAAGGGAAGCTAAATGACTTCTCAAGGTTGAAGGATTTACAAACAGAGGATTCACTAGAGAATGTCGAGTTTCTGAAAACTCGACTTTCATATGGCCGAGACCGTATGATCGACGTTTCAGAAACTCGACATTAAAAAACAAACCACAAAAAAAAAAGTCAGACACATAGTTCATGCAGAGGGGCAAGCCTCCCTGCGCCCCCTACTTAAATATACCAACTCTGAGATCGCACTACAGTGGGGAAAGGGAAATCTCCCGTTCCGCGCCTTATGCAGAAGCACAGAACAGATTTCCCATTTCCTCGCTACAGTGCAATCACGGACATAACATTTTCAGGTAGGAAAGCTGCAGGAGGTCTTGCCCCCATACAAAAACAATATTCATTACTGCTTTTTTTTTTTCCCTTCAATGTCAAGTTTCTGAAAACTCGATCACATGGTCTCGACCATATGAAATTCGAGTTTTCAGTAACTCGACATTCTCTAATGCTCCCACAAACAGGACACTACTAGTCATGGCCATGTCCAACACAGAACCAACACTTTGTGTAACTATCTGTCTCTATAGTATACATTTGAAGCAAACACATTAACCTTTCTTTGTTGACATTAAAAACCCAACTAGTCTGTCAAAATACAGAAACCAGGAAGGATTCCTAATGGGGATACTTATCTACCTACACATGGAAACTTTATTAGGCCATATATCTAACAGACCAAAGTGAAAACAGTCACACCATTCAGGCTGGTGGCAAGAAAGATCAAGTGATTTTCACATCACACTTCCCTTGTCTACTACTTAGTTCTTTCATGCTTGGTCTACACATCAGACATATGGTTGGAGAGAAGGTACTCGGTATTTGGTATACAAGCTAGACTAACAGCATCCTTGGCAGGACATTCCTGTATATAAGCTGTATTGCAACACAGATCAATGAAAGATATTTAAGAGAAGCTCATAGCCTCAGATCTTGTAACTCTTTCCAGTTCCCCTTTGGCCAAAAGAATGAACAGTTTTTTCAGTCAACAAATGTAGGTGTCCTGCTGTAGACAGAGAAAACCCGTTTCAGTGTTAGAAATATGAGTATGCAGATGTTCAAACAGAAGGATAACTGCTGCACAAATTCATAACATGAGTAGAAACTTGTGGAAGGCTGACATCAGTCCTACAGCCAGACTTTTCCCATTAGTCAGATAAACACAGAACCTGTGGCGACACACCACAACCACTATGAGAAGAACTGTACATATACAGTAATTGTGTGTCCTACTACTCTGGCAAGTAGATCAAGGATGCCAACAAATGTTCTTATCTTGGGGAAGACTAAAGGAGCTCTTAAAGCTTGAAACAAGATCAGCAAAAGCACACTAATGTATATCTGTACCTATCTTGGCTCTAATTTAATAACATAACATAGAAGAATAATATAAAACACTTTCTGTATATCAGATAAGAAGAAAACATAAAAACAGATACAGTACAATTCCAACACATTTGCTCAAACATGTAAAAATACCCATAAGGCCAGGGGAAGATCTCACAGTATTTGACAGGACTGGTTATTTAATTTACTTCCCAGGTTATAATTAAAACATGAGTAATTTCAAAGTTTAAAATTCATCAACTGAGGCAAATCTGAGGACAGCAGTTAACACTCAAAAATGGGATGACATATGTGGATTTGGTAAAAAGTGAGGAAAACTTGATTTGGAAATAGTGATGGGAACTGAGACTGATCAAGAAAGAGCAGCTCAATCTGAGCATGAAGATGACAAAGACAACTTAACGGCTTTGCATGAAAGATGGGAGGAATTTTGCACAATTTCAAACATTTAATGGATTAATTAGTTTAGTATGCTAGACAGTTTGTATTTATGAAGCTGATGATAGTGACATATTGATTTAGAAATATAACTCCATGTTACCATTAAAACAAAAAGTAGGCAGGGTTTGAAAAAATACTGTGGAAATTTATGGCCAAATGATGCATACTAAGCAACAGCTGGTTTTGTTTAAAAAAATGGCAAGAAGTAGAAATTTGCAACTACATGGTGTTTTGGCAAGTAAGGAAGGAATGACTGTTTGGACTTTGTTAAAGCAAAGATGGTATTTTGGATAGGTTTTACCAAAAGACCACTGGGCACAGAAAAGATGTAAGGCTGCAGTTTGTAGTGTCTGAAAAAGAACATGGAGATCCTTGTTAAATCACACTCCTAGTATGAACAGGAACATATACTGTGACAATCACCACCTGGAAAGAGACAAAGTAGGAGAACTTACAGAGACTATACTGAAATTTACAGAGGTAATCAAGGATGGCAGAAAATTAAATATAAAAACTGACTTTTTTGTTTTGAAGATTTTATTTATTTTATTTATGACATGCAACTGTTTACCAATAAAGCTGGCTTTGGACAAATTAAATACAATACTGCAAATGTTGGATCAAGAAATACAACACAAAGAATCTAAAAATCCCATTAAGATTGTATACAATTCTAGTTCAGTGGGACTGGAAGAGAAGTGGAACAACCTACTCATGGTAAGAAAAAAAAGTGTGTTTTTAAGTGTCCCATGTCTAACATGCAATGGCCAGAGTGGTTTTCCTTACTAACATACTGAACTAGATTCACTAGCAGGTGATCCTCTGGTTGTACATGTTGATGTTATGATTTTTTTTTTCATTTTTACTAAATTATAGCATTTATGTATAAGATGCTGCACTCCGCTGCATTTTAGTCATCTTACCACACTTACCTGTTGGGTATCAAAATACTACAGGCTTAAACCAGCTGAGGAATTACATGACAAGAAAGGATGTGCATCTGCTGTATGGCTACCACTTCTACCCACAACCCGACTGTGTAGGAAGATCTGTATGAAGTGTACACTGAATTCCTAAGTCTTGTAACACTGGAACTTCACTGCCTAGAAAGATTAATTGGATTTGACTGCAATATGGTAGTATGTAAACAATATGCATATTTACTTTGAAAAAACATGAACAAGTTGCTATCCATGTATTCTGTTTCACACAGGCTGTTGAGGGGAAATCCATGCCAGGCATACTAGGCATTGACAGACCCACCCTGACAGACCTCCTGCATATCTGCAAAACAAATAGCACCAGTATTATTCATTCTAAAGACTCAAACTTTGCCTGTGATATAAACAGTACCTGCAAGAGATGCAGGTATGCATCCCAGAGACTACCCCTTCTCTGGAACAGGCTCCCCATCCATGTGAAGCAGAGTTCCTCCCTAACCCAATTTAAGTGCATCTTGGACAGCTAGATGGGGAACAGGAAATTCATCCCTGGCTAGGCACCTATATCTCTAATGGACACTGGCAGCAAATAAACGGCTCATCTCCCAGCTCCTTGCCTGTAAATGTTTCATCTCCCAAGCCCCACTTACACTTATCAGGGGTAACAGAACTTGTCAGAAATTTAGGATGCATGAATAGGCTTAAAAAGACCCTTGTGGTCAATAGCCTAGTAAACACATATGAACCCAATATATTTTTGAGCAACTAATTCATGTTTTTTAAAACAAAGATGTAGACTGTTTATATACTATCAAAAGCAGGGTATCTGGTTATGACGACTTCTTAATGGTAAACTGTGTGGGGATGGCTCAACACAGTTACTACAGAATACACACACCAGTTATACAAGCTGATAACCGTATGTATTATTTTTTGGGAGGGTATGTCTTTATATCTTTCAAAGCAAGATATACACTATTAACATATGAATATCAAAAACAATATGAAAGAATAGTCTTTTGAGCTATATGAGCTAAGCTAAAACAGCAAGCAATGGTAGTAGAAAGAAATATTTGTAATTTAAAAGCCAAACAGTAGTAAAGCATCTTGCTGCAATCAAAATTTCTTCACTTTTGCAAATAAAAACAGCTTCACGTTCTTCATACCAAAACAAATCTTCTTGTTGCGATTAAAAATAGCTTCACTTCTTAGTAGAAAAACTACAAATCTTTACTGGGTGAAACTTAAATAAATTAGCAGATAAGCGCTGTGCTTATTTAAAGAAATTGAAATAAATAGTGTTTATGCACTTTTCAAAAACAAAGAAAAAAAAATCACACTCTATTTAATGCTATAGAAACTAACATATAATTGTGACTGGTTAAAATTTGAATATCTCTTAGAATATATACTAGAATATAGGTGGTTTTAATATTCCAATGGTTATCTTGCTTCCAGCTTAAGTGTGACTGTAGCCAGGAAATTCAGTAGTAAAACTCAAATTTGAGAACTTTGAAAAACTGTTCTGCTATAAGTCTTATAAATGCATCTATGAGGATATAGTAATAGGAGTCAGTGTGTTTGGTGGTTTTTACAGATATATAAATGTGTACCATTAGGTGTTAACCACCTAATCAACTATGTACGCTAACGTTTCTAAAACACATACTACACTCTTCATTGTCTGTGTGATTGGACAGAGAAGCAGTATGCAGGAAATCAGGAAGTAAAATATGACTGGGTGAAAAATTGCAATGCTGTTCTGCTATGGGTCTTATAACAAACACCAGTGGTGACTTCATAATTTAGGTTGTGTGTGATTGGTATTTTGTATAGTAATTAAATGTTCTTGTTGGAGTAAAGCAGATTATCAGTTAAACAAAAGTAAATTTGGCACTTGCATACTATCGCAACCACATTTTCGCGGTTGCAAAAATCGCTTTGTTGACTACAAAGGACCACATAAAACACCGTAAGGTGTTATCCCACCTGCTTACTGGTGGCTAAGAAGCGGGGTTACCTTCAGGAACACAAAATCTTGATAAAGGCATCTTCCCCTTTTTGCGTGCATTACAGACACATCCTTGAAGTGTCACAGATGCTGTGTGAGTGATGAATGCGATATTTGAACCTTGAGGAACGAATCTTTCAGTGAAGGAAAACACAGAAACAAGAAATATGGTTTGGGTGAACTACTTTTGTAGAAATGTGTACACATACTTGCAAACAGCCAGTGCAATGCTTAAGTTGCCCTAAGTAATCCTTTTAAAAAGTGAGCATGGATGAGGCTAACAGATTATTGTGGTTTCGTTTTTCAAGGAATAAGTTGGCAGTACTGATTTTGTTTGTTTGTGTGATGCTGGCATGTTCAGACAAAATCAGTACTTAAGTGATTATTCATTTCAGTAGTGCTGTAACAATGTTGATTGCTCTTTGTGTTTGTCTTTCTATGTGGTGCGCATTTCTCAGCAAGTGCAGTTAGCACTGCTTCAAAACAGTCTTTTTTCTAGGAAAGCTGTGTGTCTTGCTACATGCTTCTTAAACTAAGCAACATACTGTCTTGTACGAGTCACACTTGAATAATGACACAGCTGTGATGGGCAAATTTCATTATAACGGTTATTTGACTGCATTTGCTCTCAGGAAAAAAGGAACGTTCAGCAGGCGGAGTTGGAATAACAGACATGCTTACAGTACATAAACCAACAGCAACAGTATGTTTTTTTTTACATTTTAGTGATAACAGTTCAGAAAACAGCCTGGACTTTTAAAGAAAACACACCATGTAACATTTTAAAAACATTAGAGAACATATTTCAGGCTCGGGAACCAACCACTATTGCCGTGAAAAATGTGGTTGCAATAATACATAAGTACCGTAAAATTACATAGGAGAATTTAAAGCAACCCCACTTAAAAACGTCAGTGTTAACAATTAATAAATATAGCTTGTCTGCTGCGCTTTCACTCATGCTTCTTCAGATCTGCCTCTCGGGTAGAACCTTTTAATTTGAAAGAAAACTTTTTGTGCACAGAAGTACAATAACCAATTAATAACTAAAAATGAATAATAAATAACTGTGTAAATCTCCACCAAAGTCAAACTAAAACAGAAGAGTACAGATGTCAATAATAAGAGTGGTGATAGAGTCTGCTAAGATCGAGAACACGGTTGACAGAAATCTGAGTATTAAGTCCTGGTGGTTTACATGCTTCTAGTCTGATCTGCCATTCTAATTCACATTTTCCAGCCTGTCATTTAATGATCCTTATAGTTTTTTTGGTATGCGATCTAAAATATGAAATTGGAATGTCTTGTGTCTGGGATGATCTCGGTTGTGTTTAGCTAGTGAGTTGCTGTAGTGGATGTCTGTAAGGTGTCTAGCAATTCTGGTTTTAAGTCTGTTGATAGTTTTCCCCGATATAGAAGGCAGGGCATCGGGCCCTGTAAACTACCAATTCTCAATTGCAATTCCCAGGTTCTTGTCTGTGGAAGTACAGTCAGTGTTAGGGCAGTGGAAACCTGTTGCCCATGTGCTTACAGTAACTGCAGTTGGGGGGGTCTACAAGGGAATGTATCCTTCGAGGAGTTGAGCTGGTCCGTGGTTGTTCTGCTCATTTTTTCAACAAAATGTCTGATATTCCAGTTTAGGTTTTTCTGGTAGTATATTGTTAGTGTTAGGTTATTCTTGAGAATAATCCAGTTGTCCTTAATGATGTCCATTATAACTCTGCAGTCAGTGGAATAAGTAACCATCATGGAGATGTCGTTACTTTAATTAATTTACTTCAATTTACAAATATTTCTTAATACTACTACTGCTTGGTGTTTTTCCTTAGCTTGAATAGCTCAAAAGGCTATTCTTTCATATTTTTTCTGTCTGTTTTGACCTGGAATAGTTGGACCCTGAACACTATCTGATGGTTTAAGCCAATAAGAAGTTATGTACCTGCCATAACGTTCCATGTTAGTTGTCTTCTTCTCGCCTTCTTTCTTGCTGGTTGGGTTTGGAGCCGATTCTCTGCTCCGACTCGGCCATCTTCAAAAGCTCGAGAGCTACTTACTGGCTTGAGGCCCCCCTATATCCCATGATGCCTGGCGCTAGATACCCAGATCTCGTTTGATAAGTCTAACTGCAGACATAATAATAATAACAATACAGGAATCCTGTCCTAGAATGCATAAATCCTACTGGAGAGACTACTAGTCAGAAGGAATAGCCAGAGAAGACTCAGCCAGTGATAAAAACATAGGGAACTCTTCTCGGTCTACTAGGATAGGGGGATGGAGGGTGGGACTCAAGAAAGAAGGCGAGAAGAAGACAACTAACATGGAACGTTAAGAAGACAACTAACATGGAACGTTATGGTAGGTACATAACTTCTTAATGTTAAGTTGTCTATCTCGCCTTCATTCTTGCTGGCTGGGACAGCGTCCCTAGCACCTCAATCCTGGGTGGCTCATCGGAACAGACTCTTCAGAACAGTGGAACCAAAATCAGCTCTGCTCCTGGAGGCCATGTCCAGCTTATAATGTGAAATAAGGGTATGAGGATTGGCCCATGTAGCTGCCACACAAATAGTTTCCATTGGCAATCTTGCCTGAAAAGCCACTGAAGTAGCTAGAGCTCTAGTGGAGTGACCTTTTGGTTTAGCAGGAAGCTCTTTCTTCCTTAGCTGATATATAAATGTAATAATAGATGTCAACCACCTAGATAAGGTTACTTTCGACATAGGTAGACCTTGTTTACCCTCAGCATAGGACAGGAACAGCTGGTCTGATTTGCTTAGTTCTATGCAAGTAAAAGCGTAACTGTCTATGAACATCCAACTGATGCAATTTGTATTCCGCCTTGTTGGAATAATTTGGAAAAAACACAGGCAGATCAATAGACTGGTTCAAATTATTGTCAGAAGAAACCTTTGGAAGGAAGGAAGGATTAGTCCCAAGAGAAACTCTGTCATTGTGGAAAACTAGATAAGGAGGGCGAACACAAAGAGCCTGAAGTTCAGAAACTCTTCTAGCTGAAGTAATTGCAACCAGAAGAAGGGTTTTCCAAGAAAGAAACTTCAAAGAACAAGAAGCTGCAGGTTTAAAGGGGGGCAGTATCAGGGAAGCTAAAATCAAATTTAGATCCCACGGAGGCGTGGGATCTCTCACTGGGGGCCTGAGTAAAGTAGTCCCTTTGAGAAAAGCTTTACAAAGCTTATGGGACATGATACTAGTATCCGATAGACCTGTATGAAAATTTGAAATTGCAGCTAACTGAACTCTAATCGTGGCATAAGAAGATCCAGCACGAAAAAGTTCCGCTAAAAAATCCAAATTATGGTGCACAGGGGATGAAAAGGGATCTATATTCCTAGCCTCTGCCCAGAAAGAGAAACGTTTCCACTTACTAGCATAAGCCTTTCTAGTGGTAGACTTATGCGATAAGATGATTTCACGCACCGAGTGGGAGATGTTTGGAAGCCTGGCTAAGGTCGGAAGTGGAGCAACCAAGCAGTGAGCTGGAGAGATTGAAGGGATTGGTGCAGCCCACCCGATTGATGGATCAGGTCTGGAACTGGGTCCAGGGTCCAGGGTCGCTCCAGAAGGTAATGATGCAGGAACGGAAACCAAATTTGTCGAGGCCAGTAAGGGGCAATGAGGATCATCTTGCATCCCAATGTGGTAGCTTTCTGTATTAATTTGGGAATCAGGGGGAACGGAGGGAATGCATAAAGATGTCCCTGAGGCCAATCGTGAACTAGAGCGTCTCTGGGGGAGTGTCCGGGAAGAGAGAGGAGAGAGAAGAAATTGTTGCACTTGCTGTTGAAGGGGGTGGCAAAAAGGTCGCAGCAAGGCTGACCCCATTTGTGGAAGATTTGGTCCGCCACTGTCTGATTGAGAGACCACTCGTGAGGCTTGAGAATTGCTCTGTTCAGCCTGTCCGCTATAACGTTGGACTTCCCAGGGATGTGCGCTGCTATCAGAAACCGTTCAGAAGAGATCGCCCACTGCCAGAGTCTGAGTGTACCACACTACCGACATATTGTCTGTTTGAATTGCAATGGTCCTGGTGGGAAGAGAGTTGTGAAGAGCTTGCAACGCCAAAAGCACGGCCCTCATCTCCAAGACATTGATATGCAGATGGTACTCGTGAGGCTGCCAGGTGCCTTGGACTGTTCTGCCCTGAAAATGCCCCCCCCCCCACCCGATCAGGGAGGCATCCGTGGTCACCGTAAGCCACTGGAGGAGGAAGAGCAAATGGTTTGCCCTGGGGTACTGATGGGGAAACCATCCACCAAGCAAGTTGGTTTTTGCATATCTGTGTGATCATTATCTTGTGAGACATTGGAAGTTGCTGGAAAGACCATTGGGTGAACAGCATCCACTGAAGAATCCTCATATGAAAACAAGCAAGGGGAACTAGTATGATAGCCGCTGCCATGAGACCCAAGTTTTTTAGGACGAATCTGGCCTGAATTTTTTTGCATCCTAATAAGACCTGCACATGTCGGCGAATGTCTAGCACTCTATTTAATGGAAGTCTCGCTGACATGTCCTTTGTATTTAAGTTTACGCCTACAAAGGTAATAGATTGACAAGGCGACAATGCAGACTTTTTGAAATTTATTCTGATGCCTAGTTTGGAGCAAGTTTGGATGGTGTAGTATCTGGCTCACAGCAGGTGATGCTGGTGGTTGCAGTAAGGAGCCAGTCATCTAAATATGGAAACACCTGGAATCCTTGCCGTCTCAGGTGAGCGGTAACTACCGCCAAACATTTGGTGAACACCCTGGGGGCTGTGGTGAGACCAAAGGGCAGAGCTCTGAACTGATAATGACTGGCTCCCAGCCTGAAGCGGAGGATTCTTCTGGAGTGTCTGTCCATTTTGATATGGTAGTATGCGTCCTGAAGATCTATGGAGCACATCCAATTGTCCTGACCCAGAAAGGGTAAAATGAACTGTAGCATGACCATCCGGAACTTCGTTCTTTGAACAGACCTGTTTAGTCTGCTGAGATCCAGAATGGATCTCCAGTCCCCCGTCTTTTTTGGTACCAAAAAGAACCTTGAGTAAATTCCGGATCCTTGCTGGTCTGCTGGAACTGGCTGGATGGCTCTTTTTCTTAGCAGTTTTGAAATTTCTTGAACTGCTTGATCCCTTAGATTGGGTGGAACATCTGGAAGGGATTTGTTGGGAATGTAGGGAGTGCGAAAGAAGGGGATTTTGTATCCTTCGGATATGATAGACAGTACCCATTTGTCTTGTGTTATACTTTGCCAGGCTTTTGGGTACAGCGATAATCTTCCCCCCGACTGCCTCCGAAGGTGGACAGCCGGGCAGCACCTCAGGGATGCTGGAAGGGCTTGTCAGAGAAAGATTCTCTTTGGCCCTGATTTTGCGGACCCCCTCTGCCCCGAGGGCGGCGTCTATTGTTGTTCCCTCCACTGCCCCTGGAGGGGAACTCTCCACGTGCGTCAGGCACGGCTCCCTAGGGTTTCCGGAACCACATTTTCCCACTCTTCTGACCCTTGGGATATGGTTTTGAAGGAGTGGAAAAATGGACTCCCACAGCAGAGAGAGTCTTGCCTTCCTGCTCACACCTGGTAAGGGTATCCTTTCATCTGTGGTCGAAAAAGAGCAGAACCATCGAAGGGAGTGTTGGTGAAAGACGCCCTGAAGGGTTCCGCAAAGTTACATAACCGCATCCAAGCATGCCTCCTCAAGGCCACGCCTGTGCCTGCGGCCCTACTCGCACCATTGGCTGCATAAGAGATGAGCCGCATGGAGCAGTTTACTACCCAATTAAGAGTCGCCAGCTAGGAAGCAACATTAGCCTGGGCCCCCGCAGCTGATGGATCTTGAAGGATATCTCCTAGATCTTTAAGGAGATCCCTTTGAAGGCGGGTAAAGTGGCACAAGTAGTTCAGCGACTTCATGGAGAAGGTCACTGAGGAAAACATCCGCTTCCCATATCTGTCCATCGTCCTAGATTCCTTATTAGGGGGATGGACAGACGAAGAAGTTTCAGCCAACTCCTTTTTTGTGGCCGCTGCTACCACCATGGCATCAACGAAAACACCCTTCGTCAGAAATTGCTTGTCTTGTGGTGCAGTAATAAATTTTGTGGGTCTTCGGGGGGTTGGTTCCACTGTGTCTGGGGCTGACTATGCCTTCCATGCCACCACAGATATCAGTGGATTGAAAGGCGAAGACACCCAGGAAGTGGAGGGTCGGGAACCAAACGCGTCCAGGAATACGGACTCATCCTCGGAAGGGTTAAGGGTAGTCCAGTTCCCCCTCTGCCTAAGTATCTCAAGGATGTCTGAGAAAGAGACGTCCTCAGAGGGGGATCTCGGGGACCCTTCCGAATCCTCTAAGTCGGTATCTGAAGTGACTGACTCAGGGGAGTCAACATGCTTCCTCTTGCATTTCCTCTTTCGAGGGGGCTCCTCTGAATGATCAGGGGAGGCCTCGGAAGAGGAAGATACACCCAATGGGGTGCCCTGAAGCGCTTGTTCCCCACACTTGGGGTCTGGAGGAGGGGCAGAGGCGGACGCAGGCACTATGGAGGGAGGAGCCGATGAGGCTGATCGTGGGGCTGACTCAGAGGCCAGCACACTCCTCATGACCTCGAAGGCACCCCTTCCCGATATCGGAGAAGGCTCTGGCTCCAAAGAGACTGGAATCCTTCCCGGCACCAAGAGAGATGGCTCCGAGGCCGATGTAGGAGCCAAACTCACCTGTGCCGAAGCTCCGAGAGGGAGAACGAGGTTGGGCAAGGGTCCTATGCCACTCGCCCCCTCGGAGCCGACGAGGGAGTCCCAGCGCCCAGATCCCTCCAAGGACGGCACCATGGAGGAGATCGGAGCCGACGACGGAACCGAAAGGGTAGGTATTGGCACGGACGGTTCCACAATCCGAGCCCAAGCAAGCTCCGGCTCCGAACTCAAGGGATGAGTCGAAGGAGGAACTACTGCAGAGACAGGCGGAGTCGAACCTTGATGAGGGGGGCTGGATAACATTTTAGCCAGGGCCTGTGACTTTAGAAGCCTGCTCACCACTCTCTCCAAATCATGGTCAGATAGTCTAGAAGACTGAGAAGAGTGGGATCGGTGACTTCGCTCCGACTGTAACAGAGGCGATCCCGGAGCCGAGTGTATCGACTCTAGGGATGGAGATCTAGAGCGTTTTCGACTCCCTGACGGTTCCGACACCAGAGTCGGGGCCGACTGGGAGATAGGTACTTCAGTTCCAGTTGGAACCGAAGTTGAAGTAGACGCCACACAGACGATGGCTCCGTACTGGGAGCCAGTGGCTTCATTGGCTTAGAGGGTTTCACTGGCTGTGCCTTAGCCGGTGACCATTCAGGTTTGAGCAAACCCCTAAGGATTAGCTTATCCCTACGCCCCTGCAGGACTCTTGGACTAAAGGCATGACACACTGAACAAGAGTCCTGCAGGTGTAGGGCACCCAAACAGTAGACACAAGAAGTGTGACCATCTGTCAGTGACATCTTCTGACAGCATGAGTCACACTTCTTGAATCCAGATACTTTTGTATCTTTAGACATTCCTGTAAAAGTAAATATCGATTACAGAGAAAAAGTAACAGAAGGGAAGTAGGTAACTAGTAAAACACACGCATTCAACACAAGTTACCACACCCCAACAGCACACACACTCTAATATCCAAGAAAAAGTAAATAGACCTATTAATCTACAACAATTTCTAATAAAGAAACTACTACATAAAAATTGAGAACAAGGATTAGCCTCTAACTAAAAACGGCTACCTTTAAGAAAAGAAACGGGGGAGGGGGGGGGACTCTCCAACAAGAAAACGAGTTTTCAAGGGAAGGAGACTAAATTACAAATAGATAACTACAACTACTATAACTACAATAACTATTCTAAACACCAACTACAATATAAATTTTTTTTATATATACTAACAATAAAATTGAAAAGTATGACCTGAGCCAGTAAAAGCAACCTCGCAGCAGAAGCGGCAAATGAGATCTGGGTATCTAGCGCCGGGCATCATGGGATATAGGGGGGCCTTGAGCCAGTAAGCACCTCTCGAGCTTTTGAAGATGGCCAAGTCGGAGCCGAGGATCGGCTCCGAACCCAACCAGCAAGAATGAAGGTGAGATAGACAACTTAACATCTAAATTTCAGGATGCTCACAGTGCTTCATTTCTAAACATATGAATCTCAGGGATTTACTGTTCATGCATGCTGATATTATGTTTTTTGATTTTTCAATGTTATGTTACAGTATTTCTGTACAAGTTGTTGTTCCCTATTTTGAATTTTTGTTCTTCATATGTGCTTATTTGAATTTCTTTTCCAAGGTACAGCATGGATCAGTTCTGACTGACTTTAGTCTCAGCCTGGGGTTAAGAAACACTTTAACAAAGAGTTCAGAAATACAAACAATGCAATGTATGACACAAGGTAATGTTGACTATACATAAAAAAGACATTTTAACAAGTGAAGATGTAACAGTGTTACACGATTAAGAGCATATTTCACACAAGTCTTCCTACACTGTCAGGTCAACGGTTAAAGTACAAAACAAAAATATGAATGGGATCATGAAAGAAGAGACTGGTGGTACAGAGGATGCAGTAGCAGAAAGACTGTTTTTATAGTCTGGATGCTAGCAGATTATTGGATAGCTGAATAAAGCATGAGAGTATTGAATTTGGTTATGTGACCTAAAAGGTTTGCACTCACATTTTGCTTGATTAAGTGTGTGAATTCTAATAAAGAATGGAACCTGGGTTAAGACGGAGTCGTTCTGTTCTCGAGGAAAAGATTCACAAAGTTATGGTTGATTAGCATGAGAAGGTATGGTTTTCAAGGATGTAGCTCAGAAAGTTGGATTTGTGTGATGCGGGAAGAGTAATTCAGATTTCTGAGGTTGTACAACGGAGTTTGTCTTAAACGTTTTGAGGTTACAGGTGAGATATCTTCTTCATGCAGGATCTAAAGAGTTGAAAGCCAAGAAGGTGATTGGTCCTTTGTTTCGCTGGGAGCCAGTGCACTTTTGCAGAGTTACACAGTATTTTTTTTTTTCTTTTGGGAATAAGTAATAAATCTACCGATTTTGATTTGCTTTGTAGAGAATGGATGACAGAAGTGTTTCCGGAAGATGAGGGGGAGAAGGATTCATTTACTTACAGTTGTTTTGGTGGCGAAAGAAAGGAAAGAAGATATTTTTTGTGCCAATAAGATGAGAGGGTTGATTCTTTTCCATATGTTCTCCAGGTGTACACTGAAGATGAAAGAGGGTGGTCTACATTCTAGGTATCTGAAGGAGGACACTTACTCTAAGGGGAATGCTGTTGTGATCATAGCTTGTGATGGTCTTAGTGGATCTGTTCAGTCTTTGTTTGGTTCCAAAAAGCATTGTTTTGATTTTTGGCAAGTTTAGTAGGAGTGAATTATTGATAATCCAATCAGTAAGGAAAGTACAGCTGTGTACACGTACCATAAATGTAGATGTTCAAGTGTATTCACTGTTGCATTCATTATATTTGGGTAATCTGCTGGCAGGTTGCCCTCAGTCGGCCTGATTAACAAAGTCTTGGATCCTGCGTCAGTTGCTGTCCCTTCTTCCACGACGTCAGGGGTATAAAACATGCAGCTGAAGCCATTACATCAGTTTTTCTTGCCCCAGATGTCAGGTGCCCCCCAAATGGGGAGCAAAACACACACACACACACATATATATATATATATATATATATATATAAATTTAAAGCACAAAAAAAGGTACCTCCAAACAACAGCAAATACACCAAAAAGGCTTTTAAGCATAGTAAAAGAAAGTAGAGGTAGTAAGAGAAAAACAGGGGGCTGGAGGGTGGGTAACCAGGAATGCAACAGTGAATACACTCGAATATCTACATTTATGGTAAGTGTACACAACTGTAACTATGTTCTTCATGTTTCACTGTTGCAGTCATTACATTTGGGTAGAATCCCAAAGCTATGGTTGGGAGGATGGATTTATACAGCATTAGGAGCAGCTATAAGACCCTGCAGGACAGCAGTGGCAAACCAGCTCTGGATTTAGAGAACAGAGGTAAATGGTAATGTTTGGTGAATGTATGAACTGAGCTTCAGGTAGCAGCTACTAGAATGCCCCTGGTAGGAACCCCCTCTGAGAAAGGCTGCAGAAGTAGATGCACCCTTGGTGGAATGAGATCTGACCCCTTGGGGACAGGTTTACTATGGTGCATATAGCAGAAACTAATACAATGGCTTATCCATTTGGAAACAGTCTGCTTTGAAATAGCCATTCCCTCTGTCCCTGCAGCAAATGCCACCAATAGTTGTTCAGGTTTTCTTAGAGATTTTCTCCTGTTTAAGTAGAATCTAAGTTATCTGTGTACATCCAATGAATGCAGAATCCGCTCACCCTTGTTCTGTGGATTGGGAAAGAAAGTTGGCAGATGAATGGTCTGATTAAGAGCCACACTGGATACCACCTTAGGCAAGAAAGATGGATTGGTCCTGAGAGCCACCCTGTCCGGATGAAAAAGAATGAAAGGCTCCACTGCCATAAGAGCCTGTAATTCTGAAATCCTTCTAGCTGAAGTAACTGCTAAAAGGAAAGCTGTTTTCCAGGAGAGAAATTTTAGGTCTGCAGTAGCAGCTAGCTCAAAAGGAGGGAGAGTGAGTTTTTCCAAAATAAAATTCAGGTCTCATGCAGGAGTAGGTGCTCTCCTGGGAGGTCTTAAATTTTGGTCCCTCTGAAATATTGCTTTAGCAGAGGATGAGAGAAGAGAGGTGGTTCTGTGTTGTAATGAGCTGAAATGGCAGAGGCATGGATTTTTATGCAAGAAAAAGATAGGCCCTTGTGAAGCATCTCAGTTAAGTATTGCAGAATCTGAGGAATATTGGGCATTGCTGTGATTATTCCTTGTGATTGGTTCCAGGCACAGAATCTTTTCCATTTGTCAGCATAAGATTTTCTAGTACTAGGCCTTCTAGTCTCCAAAATGACATCTATCACAGGTTTGCTGAGGTATGCCAAGGATGAAATTAGTTGATTAGCCATGCTGCAAGATTCAAAGTTTGGAGCTGAGTGTGCAGAATTTGGTAGTTCTGCTGAGACAGTAGGTAAGGTGTCTGAGGCAGGTGCCACGGAGGAAGTTGTGACACACTGCGCAATAGTGGGTACCAGTGTTGGCGAGGCCAGTCTGGAGCAATCATAATCATTTTTGGTTTGCCCTGTTTGACTTTTAGTAGAACTTTGGAGAGCAGAGGCAGAGGGGGAAAAGCATAGACTGATAGGTTTTTCCAGCTGAATGATACAGCATCCACTTTCCAAGCTTTTTTTTGTGAGGAATTCTTGTGAAGAATTTGTCCAACTGATAGTTCTGGGGTGAGGCAAAAAGATCTATGTCTGGGCTCCCCCATTTGCATGTCAACATGTTGGAAACTTGTGGTTCCAGTTTCCATTCGTGTGGGTCCATAAGATTTCTGCTTAGTTCGTCTGCCAGAGTATTTAGTTTTCCTGGCAAGAATCGAGCTTGTAGTTGTACTTGATAGGTCAAGGCCGTGTTCCACAATGCCATGGCTAGTCTGCAAAGGGGGTATGAATGTGTACCCCCTGCTTGTTTATGTACCACATAACTGTGGTGTTGTCTGTCTTTATCATTAAGTCCTGGATAAAGATAGTCCTTGAAGTCTGTCAGTGCATTCTGTACAGCTAGCATCTCTTTTTGATTGATATGTAGGTGCATTTGATTTGGGCTCCATTTGCCCTGAATGCACTTCCCTTCCAGATGAGCCCCCCAAGCATAGTCTGATGCATCTGTTGTTAGGGTTTGGGCGGCAGGGGGTGGAGTGAATGGCAGTCCCTTGTTTTGGTGGCAGGCCTCTGCATACCATAGGAACTCTAGTTGCAGGCAAGGTATAATAGGAATCATTGTTTCCAGGCTGTGACAATGTTGACTTCATAAACTTTTTAAGTACCACTGAAGTTTCCTCATATGCAGTCTTGCATATGGAATTAGAAGAATGCAGGACGCCATGAACCCCAAGCCTTGCAGAATTTGTCTTGCAGATAGCAGGGATTTTGTGGCCACCTGTTTGAAGTAAGTCACCAATTGAATTTGTCTGGCGTAAAGTAAGTCATCTGGCCAGTTGAATTCAAGCTTGCACCCAGGAATGTAACTTTTTGAGAGGGTACCAGTTGTGATTTTTTTTCATTTATGGTGTACCCTAGACAAGTTAGAACCCTTTTTACAAATGCCAGATGTTTTAGAAGAATGTCGTTTTCTGCCTGAATTAGACAATCGTCCAGGTATGGATATATTTGAATATTTCTTTGCCTGCAAAATGCAATTACTGGTGCCAGGCACTTTGTGAAGACCCTGGGCGCAGTAGATAAGCCAAAGGGCAGTGCAGAGAACTGGTAATGCTAGTAGCCTGCTTTGAAGCGGAGGTATCTTCTGAAAGATTCCCCGATTGGGATATGCAGGTAAGCCTCTTTTAAGTCTAGAGTTACCAACCAGGCATCTTTGCCTAGCATAGGTAGTAAATGTTGAAGAGTCAGCAACTTGAATGTTGGAATGTCCAGAAATGTGTTTAGAGTGGTTAAGTCCAGAATTGGACGCCATGATGTCTTTTTAAGCATATGAAATTGACAGTTGAAAGCCCTGATTGCCAAGGTTGCAGATGTGTAAACCTTACCCCATCTATCCAGCGCCCTGGAATCTCTATCAGAAGGGGTAGGATTTTTAGCAGTAGAGGCCTTAATGCCCTTGGGACCATGAGAAATGGTTTCAGGATCAGCAAGAGGATTTTTGAAAAGGAATTTGTGGGAGTCAGGAACACTAATATCTGTCTGGCTTACAAGGAGCCGGAGACAGAGAATCAGGAGTCGTACTAGATTCTGAAAAAACATCATCAACAATGTATAGAACAGCCAAAGGCCTATGCTGAGGAATAAGAAGAAAATCCCTAAGTCTCTTTTTAGATTCAGAGAAATCCTGACTTTCCCAGTGGAAATGTTCCCTTAAGGTATGTAAAGTTTCCCCAAAAGAAAAATCCTCAGGGGGAGAAGCAGAAGGGATGGAATATTCTGCATCAGAGTCCTCATAAGTAGGAATAGACAAATCTTGTTCATTAGAAGAGTCAGAAGAAATAGAATCCTGTTCATCAGATTCAAAATCAATGTCTTGCCTAGGCCTCTTAGAAGGAGGGGGTTGTCTACCCCTGATCAGAGTAATTAAATCCTCAGCCATTTTGATCATTTGTTTTTTAGGCATAGGGGCCTGCACATGTGGCCCAGGCGTCAGTTTTTTAGACACAGATTTAGATTTTGGCCTTAGTTTTGAAAATGGCGTCGGTCTAATATACAAATCTGTAGGCCTGAACACACCCTCAGAAGCCAGTGTCTGCACAGCAGCTCTGGACCCATCTAAGGTAGAGCCAGCCGCAGGTTCCATAATTTAAGCATATCGCGGCATACCAGACTCCGAATGGGTCTCAGTAGAGGCCTGCGAATCAGAAGTAGCGGGTATCAGGGGCTACGAAAGCACCTCAATGAGTACCGGCGAACTGGTGACTGGCTTAGGAGAAGCGTCATCGTCAGTTTTGGACCTCGACGGTCCATCTCTGTCTTTTTCTTTATGTTTTTTAGGTATTCCAGTAGTTAGATTGCTAACCGACGACATTTCTGGATAATTAAATCTTGAGCCAAAATATTTAGAAGCAAAAATATACCGACGTTTAATCGTGCGTTGATTAAATTTAGCACAAACCCGACAGCAAGGCACGTTGTGGTCAGGACCTAGGCAAGAAATACAGTACAAATGAAAATCCTTATGAGGTATTTGCTTCCCACAAGTAATGCAATTATTAACTTTTACTGACATCGGTAAGGAGCAAGAAAATGTTTCCCCAAAGGGGTACTTAGCTTTTAGTTGAAGACTCGGTTCTGAAACTTGAAAATTTCAGAAGTCGGCTGACCGGTACTTGCGAACTGCTTCTGCTTCGGGCACTGCGTGGCAAGAAAGACTAATGTAATGGCATTGGCTGCATGTTTTATACCCCTTACGACCTGACGTCATGGAAGAAGGGACAGCAACCGACGCAGGACCCAAGACTTTGTTAATCAGGCCGACTGAGGGCAACCTGCCAGCAGATTACACAAATGTAATGACTGCAACAGTGAAACAGGAAGAACATCTAGAAATCAACTTGTAGTTCCTGCTGTACACTGCAGACAGAGTGGCTAGACTGGTAGAGAATCATATCACTGACGTGCAAAAGAAGAAGAAGGTGTGGCTGGTGATGTGGAGGTTTATTAATGTGTATGGAGAAAAGAATGGAATCTTGAGGAACACTTTTGATTAGTGGGACTGTACAGGAGGTGCAAGACAGAGAGTGACCTGTCAGCCACAAAAAAGTCAGATTTAAAATATCTAAGCAATTATATGGTTATGTGTATTTACTATAAGAGGATGGCTCAACATACTTACTTTAAAGTATAAACACTATCCAAAAACAGTAATTTGATCTAATAATACAATTCTAGGCAAGTTATTTACTTTTTCTAAAATGAAAAACTGATATAGTGTTCACAGCTGATATACAGGATGCTCCACAAAAAAATATTAAAGAATCAAGTGTGTTTTTCATGACAATGATGTTTATGTAATTATGTGTGAATGAATATAATTATGGCTGATGCTGGATATATTGGGAAACTGTATGAAACCTGTTTATAAAAACTTCCCCAACATATTTACATCCTTTCAGTGTTGACAAAGGTGGGTTACTTTATCTTTGACATTAGTATCCTGGATAAACATGTTAATATGCAAGTGCATGCTGCAGCTGAAGGTGGGCTGGCTTGTTTATTAAAGGACCTTCTCACATTTACTACCATTGATCTTACATATACTGCATGCCCAGTATATTGGAATACAGCACTGAGGAAGGGTAAACAGGCAACAGCATACACAGTATACATTTTTTGAAGATATTTACAGGGTAAAACTTGTTTGATATGGCAGGTCATAAGTAAATGACTGCCTTACTGTACTGAATTTCTTAATCTACATCAGCAGAAGAAAAATTTGCCATACAAGTATGAACGGTAACATTAATTCAGGTAGAACAACAGATGGCATTATCACTGTATCAGAGTTTAGTGCAGGCAAGAATATGACAGTGTCTCCCATTATTCACTTTCCAAGCTTGTTAGTTATTAAATTTAGACAGTCTGCTGGCTAACCTTCTTAGACTGGCACAACATGTGGGACTGTACATGAGGTGACCTGTCAGCCACAAAAAAGTTTGGTGTGTGTAGCCTGGAAAGTGGTATCAAGAAAAAAATAAGCATTATTTGAGGATGATATTATTTTGTACTTTTCTAAATCCAGAAAAAACGACATTTCAGTACTGTGAAATATTTTCAGATAGTTTCAGTTTTTTCGGGATATGAAATAAATAAAGATAAAACAAAGGTTATTACCATAAACTATACTTCCACACAAACTGGTAAAGCAATAACCATATTTATGGGGACATAAGTTGAAGTACTCAGGTACATGGCAACTAAGCATATGAGGGAAGAGACTGAACACAACATAATGTACAAATTAAGAAGCTGGAAGCCCTTGACTATGGGTATGAATAGTAAAGTGCAAGCAGTGAAAATGTTTTATGTCCATTTAGTATTATAAATAGGTCAGGCATATTTTTACCAACCAGAGGCAAAGTTGTGGATCATAACTAAAACAAGAGGAATTTACCTGGAGGGGGGATGGCAAGAGTTAAGTGGGATACATTGTTTCTCTCCATAGAACAAGGTGGTTTATGGTTACCAGACTTGAGGGGATACATTAGCGCTACAAAGTTAAGGCTCATATGCATGACACAAGCAAAGATTACAAATCAAATTGTAAAGAAATGTTGTTAAAATGGGGGGGGGGGTGTTCAGGAAATACAGACTGGGATTTTGAATGCAGTCCCCAAAGAAGAACAATGACAATTAATCAGAATGTTATATTTATAAAGCAGCAGAAAGCATTTTAAGAACTAAAACAACATGAGAATGGAGAAAGGAAATTTTACCAATGAGGCGACTTCATGTAGGGGCATACAAAATAGGAAAAATAGTGTTGGAATTTGCTGGAAAAAAAAAAACAGAAACCAAGGTATTGGGAGCATAAAACTACGGAAGAAAATGTAACAGAGTGGGAAGAGGCCAAGGAGAAGTTGGTACTATGGGTTGGAGACTTCCTTCTCTACCGGGGCTTGATAACAGAATACAGGCAAAGAGAAAGGGATGTTGGATTAAGTGAAAGACCAGCTCTGGTAGAGTTTTTAGTTGAGTCTAGAACAGAATCTATTGTTAAAAAAGGGACGATCAGTACAGCATATAAAATACTGAATGACAACTATAAAACAAAATCAGAAGTTAGAAATGACTGGAAAGTGAAAAAGGAAAGACAACAGTGGGAAAACAGTGGGAGGACATCTGAATGGCTACCAAACATACAAAACAGTCTATAATGTTTAGAATTTTCACTTGGAAATATTTACACAGATTATTATACCACAAGCATACTTCAAGGAGTTTTTCCTCAGGTATACAGCAAATGCTGGAGGTGTGATGTGAAAGAGAGCTGTGATTTGGAACATGTTTTTGGGAATGTAACAAGTTGGCAGATTTAAAAACAAACAAACAAAAAAAAACTATGATGTACTTTGTCAGAAATATTTTTTTTGCACTGGGATGGATAAAAAAATGACTTGCCTAGACACAATAAGGCCTTACCAAGTTTAACACTACTCTCTGTGAAAAAGGCAATTACTAGAAAATAGAAATCTAAAGCTAAGCCAAACATACCTGAAGTATTGAATGTTGTAAAGGATATAGAAGAACGGGAAGTGGGGATCTTTAGAAAAGGAAAGGAACAAACTAAATAGAAATAAATGGAATTTATGTGAGCAACATATGAAAAATAGTGTTCAGGACAAGTGAAATTTCATGGAGGGCAAGACTTCAGCAATATATGTAATGCTGGAGTGAACAATGAGTGTTAAATAGAAAACATGAATGCATAACACATGAAAATGAAAAATGTAATGGCTTGTTTTTTTCTTCTCTATTAAAGTATGTGCACCTATCATGCAATATATGCAAATTTAACAAAGATGTTTAAAAACTGTATGAGCACCAGAAAAAGAACAAGTGGGCACAGGGGGCTAGGTATTCTCCCCTAAACCAGAGCATAACGTAATTGCACGTGTAAGCAGGCGGTACATACACTCCAGTATCTGGGAGCTGAATATGTAGTCTACCAATTACAAGGGTTAATATCGTCAGATCACTCTAGTGATAGTGATAAATGTGCATATAATGAACATCACAAAGGACAGGCTGATGTGACAAGGCTTGGAAAGGATATCAGAAAAATGCACGCACAAAAATCTTTAGAGAAGTCCCTGCTGAAAAAACAGGTTTCTCAGGAAGGAACAAAAAATATCACACTTGCAAATTATGATATGTACATTGTTTTAAAAGGTTTCAAATTTATTTCATTCTTTAGGTAAGTGAATCACTTTTGTTTAAAGCAACACTAAGTACTCTAGCTGAGTTCTGAATGAGAACCAATGACAACTGTTATGCAACAAACCTTGATTTTGTACTGGCAACATCGGATGTGGTGGCTGCGGTAGTGGTGGAGGCTGAGTGGCTGTTGGACTCAACACAGCAGTGAACAGTTCCTCAACATCCTTCCCTTCCAGTTCTGCAAGTAAAGCTGACTCATTAGTACAATGAAACATCAAGCACTGGTACAACATTAATGTTGAGAAAAATACACATACCTGGAATTTTATACATCTTTCCCAATACTGCACCTAAAAAAAAGGGGGGGGGGGTTCAGTACACATTTTAGAATAATGTTTCCACTGCAAAACAGTCTTCAGCAACAAATTGCAATAATATTGTCTTATGTGCTGTAATAAAATGAGAAAGTACAAAGCAACTTGCAAGTACAAATTAAGACAGTGAGTCTTCAGTGCTGTCAAAATGCTGTTATGCAGTTTTTCACATTAATGTCTAGAAGAAATAATAATTGTGCTTAATACAGATACAAACTGAACACTGCATAATAATTCATATGGAAACTTTTTTACTACTCTGTTAACAGGTCCATCTGAACTGACTACAGGCTAATTGCCATCAGTTAGCATCTCACAGTTAATTTCACCATGGTAGGACATAGAAACCATAGGCATTATTTACCACAGTTTCTGTAGATTTTTCCCTTTTTCCTTACTGTGCTGTAATCTCAGAAGAAATATATTTAGAGATCAGGATGGAAGGGACAGGCCACACTGGGGTATACAGGGTACTTCATCCCTCTGTAAAAACACTGGCAAATGGTGTGCAGTGTGCAATTATTCACACTGGCAAAATGGCTCATGATAGAGCATGCAAGCAAAACAGTCTGCAGTCAGCCTGAACACATTCTTAATACTACGTTATTGGTAGAGACATTGCTATATTCTGGCTGAACAATACCTTTGACAGCTTCTAATTATAAATAAAGGAAGAACTGCTGCTCTGCATTTTGTTTCACTCTGGAAACATGGCACTACTGTTTCAGTTGTAATAAATAAAAGACAAGTGTGGGGGTACAGACATTAAAATAAACAATGATGTTTGCATAAAATAAGCAATTAATGTGCAAATGCCTATCAGTGTATAACATATCGCTAAACAGTGTGTGTTGTTATACAACTTATAATAAGACCACAGCTTATGCATTCACACTGTATGCTAAATTAGAAAGGAGTTTGCTTAAACTGCAATCATTTTATTTATTTGCTGTATTGACCAGGTTTGTCCCATTAGGTCATTAGCCTATCTTCAGGGGATACTCAAAGTGGTACTCATAGCCTAGAGGAAATGGGTCACGTTATGGTGGTGGACAAGGGTGTTAATCCACTCCTGTGCACATTTTTTTCTCACTGTTGTATACTTGCCATCTTAATTCTGGACTAAAGCATTCCACTAGTAATGTTCATCTTTCTTCTTTTTATGCATTTCATGAATCTTGGGTGACAAAGTAGTAGCCCATTTGGATATAGTGAAGAGCTTTCTCAGAGGTCTTCTCTATTGCCTGGCTGTATTTTCCCCTTTTGAGACTTGAATTTTATACTGAAAAGGCTGACATTGCCTCTTTTCAAACTGTTGTGTTGACAACACTCCAACTTGTCTGCCCACTGTACTGGTCACATGTGCAGGCAGACATCCATGCAACTCAAACTTTTGAGCACAAAGTCTGTAATAC
The DNA here is from genome assembly GCF_019279795.1 of Protopterus annectens. Lineage (NCBI taxonomy): Eukaryota > Metazoa > Chordata > Ceratodontiformes > Protopteridae > Protopterus > Protopterus annectens. The sequence continues at coordinate 442,985,559 of NC_056732.1, read as the reverse complement.
TACCCTAATTTCAAATAAGTTGCTGCAAGGCCAATTATAGGATCACAATTTTCTTAAGAAGCAAAAAGAATACGCATGCAATAAATCTGCAACATACTTCAGGAAAGTGATGCATTGGATAGAAGAGTGCTACGAATTGGGAACGCTGAAGGCAATGCCCAGGAAATGGAAAAGTCTGTTTGAAGAGTGCAACAGTTAATCAGCAGATCCTAGAATAGTACAGCAAAGAACCAATCATCATCATCTAGAGATGGGGAGCCTACATTCCTTGTGGCCTCCAGTGAGCCACCTCTTCTGACATGTACCTGGTAAACACAATGGAGCAGTGGAGGCAGAGGCAAGACTGAACGGCAGGCACCTGAACTGGAAGTGACCGGCTCCCACCTGCAAAAATGTAGATACCCTTTGGACTTTCAGGTGATCCTGGTGTGGAAAGCAGGCACCCTAGAGCCCCAAACAGTACATCCAGTCCCCTCAATAGACAAGGGAGGATCATCTGTACCAAGACTACTTGGAACGTCTGCTTTGCTGGATTATCATTTGGGCCAATGAAACCCAGAATGGGCCTGAGGTCCTAGTGTCTCTTTTAGGATGCCTGGTGGTGGTGATGTGGAGTGACATGAAGGAATTTTTTGGTAACTGGATATGTTACTATCTACCTATCTTACATGATTCTGAACCATTTGATAACATGGAGGAGTTCCCATCCCTCAATAATTCTAGAAAGGAGCAGAGAGGGAAGGTTTAACATTTGCCACTGGTTGTTTGTGCACTGCTCATGGCTGCATGACTGGCAGCACTTTTGGATACTGTAGATACTGTTACTGTTGTTGAAGAGACCCTGACCATGGCCTCTTCTTGCTCCCCTCCCCAATGAGCTCTCCATGATCCTAATCAGAACCACATCCAATGCTGCTCATCTGCATGTTTTTTGCATGTTTATTTTCTATCTTTGCCTAATGACCATCAAGCCTCCCTTCTACTGGATGCCCATTCATTCTCCAGTAATGTGCAGTCCCGCCGATCCATGTGGGATCAGTGGCATATGCAGAAGGCATTACACAGGCAGACATCAGGGCTGATTGTGTCACTTCTGATAATCCTATTACGAAGCTATTTTCTTACAAATAGCCTAACCTTTCCCATGGTAACATGAGTGCTGGAGTCACCACAAGGACTGCTATGCCCTTTTGTATGTGCATGTGTGCTCTAAACATGCACCAAGGACTACTGTCACCAGCTTAGATGGTCATATCCACATCCTGACATGGATTCACCCTCTAGTATCAGCTGTGTCAGTAGAGCAGCACTGTGAACCTGTGTCACCACCACAACCCCCAACTCCCCCCAGCATGGGCAAACCCACCCTCTTTGCATGTACCCTGAAATGCACATGATGCTAATCACACTCAGGTCACTAGGACTATAGTTAGGGCTTCTATTCCCCTATGCTACCAGCACAGATGTCTCCTCTGTATTTTGGTGAATGTCCTTTGGGGAGTCTGGATCTTTACTACAGCCATCAGTTTTTTTACCCTGGCTCTATTTTTTCAGGTGCTAGGTTACCTCTTCATTCAACATAATATCTGAAAAGGAGTCGTCTAACGATACCACCTTTGTATCCTTCTATTAACCTGGTGAGCCTCAGCCAAGCATGACAGCACATCGCTATGCCTACAACTGCAGCACAGATCAGATAATCAGCTTTGTTATAAACAAGGACCACATGATTCACCAAGATTAAGGAAGTGGCAGGTTAAACCTTATTTTATTTATTTATTTTTTTGAGGCCCATCGGGTATTTCTTCTACCTAAACCAATGCAAAGGTTCGCTGGAGTGCCAAATAAGGGCTCGAGTCCAAATGAAGCTAAATAATTTTATTCTCACTGAACAAGCGATAAAAACAAAGGAAACAAGTTACATAAACGCTGCCACTTCTTGATATGTTTTCGTACACCTTCCTCAGACGCAATCTCGCTTGTTCAGTGAGAATAAAATTATTTGGCTTCATTTGGACTTGGGCCCTTATTTGGCACTCCAGTAAACCTTTGCATTGGTTTTGGTATAGTTCCTGTTCGCTTTTCATCTCGTATTGTTTTTTGGTTTGTATTTCTTCTGCCTCCCAGAGTATCAGGATCACAAGGTCCCTCTGGAAATACATAATGTGATTCAAATAGTAAAGTGTTCTCAGGGATAACATTGAGGATGCACAACATCCATCACGCTTTACTTCTTGTCTGGTAGATGGACAGCATGGCTTTGAGATGTGGAAGCTCCCTTCATGGCTATTGCAGAAAACAACAGAGTAAGGCCTGGAATTTCTAACCAATGCTTGGGCAAGCAGAAAACTCTGACTTGCAGAGCATAACAGCTAACATGGCCAACTTGCTAGTAATCTTCAAGATGTCCTCCAGGGGTGGGACTACACAGGAGGCATGAAGAGTAAATTTGCATGTTTCCTGCTTCCTTCACTGGGGGGATGGGATGAGATGAGATCTGTGGACTACCCACTATTCTCTTTCAAAAAATGGAGAAATTCTGAATTTCAGGTCTTTTGAGGGTGACCAAGGAGAAGCAGACATTTCATTATCCACTTTAGTGGTAAAGGCTTCCTCTGGTAATCCTAGATGACTAGTTTTGGAGAGGGCTTTATATGGTCTCTCTCTGGTGATGCTTCCTATTTGGATTAAGATGAGGGCCTCCTTAGGGCTATGAACTCTGAAAATTCTGCTAGAGATCTTGTTGGAGGCCTGCAAAAGGGTCTATCCCAATAGACACTGTTCCACCAGTACTGAAGTGTAAGCCTGCTTTAACTTCAGATCTAGCAGGGTTTAGTGACCTTACAATAAAGTAAAGCAAACACTATCAGCACAACCATCTTGCCTGCTAGGGCAGACTCTTGACAAAAGCTGGAACTGTATCATCTGAGCCAGTGGTTATGGTGGTGGTGGGGAAAGACTGGTAATTGATATCAGAAATAAACTGCAGACACTTGCACCTGTAGGAAGGGGACAGTCCAGTGTTAGCTAGGCCCTGAAGGAAAAGCACTGATTAACTAGCTGCAGATACAGGCACTGATTCAGTAATCAAAACCAAATACCAGGTTTGTGACAGTATCAGTCTCTTCTTGATTGTCTGTATGTGATTTGTGATGCTAGATGCTGGAAGTGGGGGGGGGGTGGTTGTTAAAGATTTCAAGAACTGTTAGGCTAACCTGCACTGGAAAAAAAACCAGAAATCTATGAGTATGTCAGCATCCGAGAGGGAGACCACATCAACTCAGGTGGCAGAGTAAACCTGATTCTGGTTATTTTTCCCCTCTGGTGCCAGGCTAAAGCACTAGTGCATTTCATCTCTCATCTCCCACACTGTAGCCATTTTCTGAAGTCAAACTGCCCCAGTTCCTGAGGGTGGTGTCCAAGGGAAGACTTCATCAGCATAAATAGATTGTACATTTTCTTTGACGTGTACTATAGCCTGGTTAATGTCAGGATGACACAGTTTCAAGTAAAAGAGCTCTCCAATTAACTGTTTCCGGAGAAAACACCTGATCAGTTGGCACCAAAGATTTTAAGATTTTCTTGGAGAAGATTGGCACCCACAACTTGGGACACCATTAATTTATTCTTCTGAGGACCTTCATGGAAGTGGGAGCCTGAATGGGCTTGTAAGACCCTGGTTTGTCAATGTACTAATAAAAGGCCTGGGAAGACATTCTGGCAGTCATGGCCATCTGCATCAAGAACATTTTCAGCATTTTAAAATGCTGTCGATGGTTACCCTGCTGAATTCTCAGCAAATGGGAGAAAGAAAGATATTATGTAGAGCTACATCAAGCAGTGAGAATGGCTGTTATTGGGAGTAATGTGCCCATCACTGGCAAACTCTAATTAGTGGCATCAACATTATGAAGGTGTGGAACAGGCTGGAAAGTCTGTACTTTGGCATAATGAAAACTGGTTAAAAAATACTGAAGTAAAGAGAAAGACAAGTAAGAAGAAGGTTACTTGATGGAATAGTATTTGTTAAATAGTACTGCAGTGGAGCAAACTGGAAAAAGCACAACACACCAACACGCTGAACTAATGTAGAAACAAGCCAGCTGTGTCTAAACTGTACACGTGGCAAAGAAATACTGCAGAGATGGCAGCAAAACATTATCAGAGTAACATGATGAACTAAGGGCCTGAAAAAGTTTCAGAAGCTAAGCTGCCCTAATGTCTGTGGCATATTAGTCTTCTAGGTTACTGAAGATGGATCGGTTCCTACTACACCATTTTGTTTACTTGCAGATCCAGGAGTCTGATGTCCTTACATGACGGCATGTCAGTAAGCCAGCAAGAAGTCGACAGACACCTTAGGTTATTGAGAAGGTGGTTAGTGGGTGTTGATCCAGGAAAGAATAAACTGAAGAGTTGGGCAACACTACCTGCCAAAAAATGTGGCCTGCAATTTGTCAGACGTTTTCCTGACAGACTGAAAGAAATAAGAGATAAATGGAAGAAGTGGTGTAAAGAACTCAGGAGATTCCTGTTTGCAGAAGGTTTTAATACCACACCACATTCAATTTTAATCCACAAAGTCCCAGAAGCTCAAAAGGCTTCCAGAGTAACTTTTCAAATAAGGCATCTGCAGGGGTGGATGGCATAACATCAATGGTGAATCTAAAAGTAGGGATGTTGTACTCTTCTGGAACAAATTTTAGACTGCAGTTCAGAATAAAAGTAATCCAATTAAACTTCCTCTTCCTCATCTGAAATTATAATAATGAACAGTGTTCTGGGTTAAAGTGGCTAATGACACCTGCTGAAACAACCAACCTTTGTTGTATTAAATTAACCAGAGCCTAAGTTACTCCTAAAATTCAGCTATGGAAACAGATGGAATGTCTGAAACAACTGGAAAACAAGAATACTGCCAACTCTTAGACACCATAACCCTGATTTTGGGAACTAAAGCTGCCCAACTGACCTCTGACTCAAACATTTTAATCAACAAAGTCAATGATTCCAAAAACGGTGTCAGCAGAAAGCTTTACTGAGAAACTCATTCACAAAAATCATGTTATGAATTAAAAGGGAGGCTTGTCAGTGCTGATTAGGCACCAAATAACTGAAAAGTCAGGTCCTAACTCCTACACAACTGCCAAGAACAGTTCTTCCAAACGTGGGGAAGCATATCCAAAGTTGTCAACAAAGTTATTGAAACCTTCCATGTTCATACCTCATCAATCATGGAAGACCCAATAACAGCACTTTTTGAAACGAGTAATATACTTGTAGGTGAAGTAGTCAATTAAGCCCATACTTTTCCCTTTATCAGCACTTTTTCTGCTTTTGATGGGATCCTTCTGACAATGAAAACTGGGAATGCAAATGCTTCTCTTGTCAAGAAACCAAAGAATGCACAATACAATCAATTTCAAGATGCTCCCTGGGCATTTTAGCACACTGGTGCAGTGAATTTTTTTGTCCACATATATGTACTAAACTTAAAAAAAGAATCCCACAAGTTTTTCAAAAACTGTGAGAAAATGAAAAACAAAAAATCACCAAAAGCCCAACCTGAATGCATTTGACATATATTAAATAAAATGAATGAATAAATAAATAACTGATTAAACAAATAAATAAAATAAAAGAAGGAAAGAGGGCCACTTCATTTCATGGACAACCTTCCATCAGTGAAAATTGAGCAACCAAAAACTGCAGAAGCAGACCTTAGAAAAGAAAGCTTTGAAATGAAGATCACCATACAGAGTTGGAAAATGTGCATAGATGAAAAGACCACTTCTAGTCTGTTCTCAGTCCTTGAAAGATATGTACACTCCACAAATGTCCTCTCCCATCCTAAGTCAGACGATATGTGAAGCCCCCTACTGACCCACTTAGTAATGCATGCTAACTCTAAACCTGCCCCTTACCTTAAAAAAAACTTTCCATAACACTATTACTCAGTCAAATCTGGGCTTGTCTTATGAAGTAGTTTGGTGTAAAGATTGCAAAAGGAAATAGTTTTCCTTTTGTGATCTTTTGTACATTTACTGTTAGTGTTTGAAGATTCAGGATTTAGCTAATTTGATCACTCGTACTATAATCACACAGAAATAGTGTTTTGAGGTGCAGCTCCTTTGAAAACTAGACTTTTGTCCTCCGAAGAAGATATCAAGCCTGATGAATTTATGTTAATGCATAGACCCTACAGAATGCAGTTGCTACACTTCCGTTACATACCCTACTATGAACAGATTCATATAAACACTTTTCCAACTGCCTCTTTAATCCCAGTTTTAGTATCCATCTGTGGCCAAACCCTCTAGGGTACTTTACTCACACCAAGGTATCCTCGTATCCTCTCTAACAGTTTGATTTGGTAGGTTTTCCTTACAATCTATCTATTCTAATTAATCATAACCACTGCAGACAACAATTGTACTTAGAATGCTAGCCAAACATGACTTCCACATTTAGCGGAACGTTTCAGTTCTAAAATGGCAGTACTCCCCTTTTCCCCCCTTGCTACAGGGTGCCCAGAGACATAAATTCTGACTCAGACAGCATTTTATCTTACCTATCCTCCTCAGCAAAAGTTATCCCTTGCCTTGGAAGCATTCAAACATGCTTAGAGGGCACAGCACTTCTTCAGCTGTACTGCTTATTATCTACATACTTAACTCTCTGCTTAATAGCATGACTTCCTAGCAACAATAATTTTCCTGACTTCAAACTCTTTGCGCAATTTTTCTTTTTTTAAGTCCCCTACCCGTCACTACTGACATCTGCCCTTTTTCTCCATGGCCCATTTTTTTCCACTCCTATAAGGCTGGCTAAGTCATTTTGTATCTCTTTTAGTAGCCTGCCCCTGCATCCCATTAAAGAAAAGTGTGCCTTGCTGCAATTTCTTCAGCGATTTTGTAGTCCAGCTGTCTTATGGGTGAGAGTCATGAGGTAAGTATTAATCATGCAAGCTGGGGATGGAATTTTTGGCTACATAAGGGAATCCTAACTATGCAGAGTGAGGCCAACATTACAGGTATCACTGCCCACAACACCAGTCTAATCATGCTCCCAGTGGTACTATACAAAAGCCTAGCTTTACAGCCAAATGATTCATGCTTCAGCCACAAATGGAAAGCCCCATCAGAAGACATACTCTCAGTCCTTTCCCCATTGATATGATAGCTGAAGTTGTTGTTTGTCTTTCGGCTTCTCCCGGTAAAGGGTCGCCACAGCGGAACTCTGGTCCACTAATGATTGGCAGTAGATTTTTACGAAATGCTGAGGTGCCAGCTCGATGCCCAACCTTCAATGAAGACATGCCCATTTACGCACACATGTCTTTCGAACGCTACCCAACTACGGGAAGGACATGCAGACTCCACACAGAAGGCGCTCCCAAGCCAAGCCAAGAATCGAACGGGAGAACATCTTGCTGTGAGGTAACAATGCTACCGCCGTACCACCGCGGCATGATATGATAGCTGAAGTAATGTGGTGAATTGCCCCCCCTCCCCCCAACAAAGCTCTAGGTCCTCCAGCATTCAAGATGCTAATCAAACTCAGTTCATACGGTTATATTCAGTGTTCTCTCTCTCTACATCAAGGAGCAAGAGTGTTGAGCCTTTTTTTTTTGAGGCTCTGTTCTTAGTTGCTCTCCTACGGAGTCAGCTAAATTATCATGGTATTATTTGTTTTACACTACTACTTGTTCTCCTGCTAGCTAATATTTATTTACAGGGCTTAAACAATCCTGACCATTTCATTTACGTATCTAGATACTAATCCTATCTTTTTACTCTTTTTCTCTTTGTGGATGCTTTTTTCCCCTCAGATCACATTTTCTCTCATCAGTTTATTGTCTCCTTGTGGATCACCCCCCACCCCAACCCCAGTTTGTTACTCTACGAGGCTTGTTTTAAGTGGGCTACAACCTATGACACTATAGCCTCTTCTCTCAAACAATTTTACTCATTTGATATTTCAGTATCAACAATGCTAGCAACATCTTAAGTTTTATATCTGCTCAACTGGAATATACATGTATTAGTTTTATATTAAGTGTATTATTACTGTTTAATTTTATGACTTTATGTTTATCTGTACAACAACTGTGTGTGTGGAGCTTTTCTCCCCGGATCTCCGCTGAAAACGGGCTCCATGGCCCAGTCGGACACTACCCAGTTAACAAATGTAAAATAAATAAATAAACTGTGCACTTATTTTGCCTGTCAAATTTCTCTATATTTTTGGGAGCTCTTTTTTGCTTCCCTCCGTTATCTTACTGACTGCTACCCTTGCCCCCCCCCCCCCATCCATCACCCGGTCTACCAGCTTCTCCTTAACTCCACTGGTCTACCCCAATTAAGTTGGGGATAACCGAGGAGCCTAAGGGCACCCACAGGTTCTTATACGTACTTAGCAGGCTAGTGATCAGTCAGGATCTTTAGAAACCTAGCCATACACTCTCATGAAGTTTTAAACCTTAAGTACAAATAACCCAGAGAGGAGTAGAACATCTACACATTGCCCCTATTCATGAGGGATAAGGGTCCAGGGAATTCTCACTGTCTCCTTCCACCTGGTAGGGTCTTTTTTATCTGACCTACACATTTGCTCCCTCACTCTAAGGATTGTGTGGGTGCTTGCAAGGGTTGGGCTTAATTTTTTTATATTAGGGATTGTGTTATAGGTACAGTGTTCCAATTGCAAATGTGAAGTGTTTGCAATTAGTATCGTCATTTTTATGCAATTAAAGTGGCTTTAGATGAAACTGGTTGATGTATTATGACTCAACCAATTCCATCTTTGATCAATAGCAACTGATTTTGGCTCTCAGATTTTGCCTAGTTACTCCTAGACTTAACTGACTTTACTCATGAAATCAAGCTTATTTTACATAAATTAAAGTAAACATCACTAACAATATGCAGTTTACTATCTTAAATACTTTTATTTTATTTAAAAAAAATAAGAAAGTGATCCTCTTTTGGGGACACTGTTATGATTTTTAAATGTTATTTCAGTGTTTTTTTAATACTTGGAGGTTGAGAGGTATGCCTGTGCCAACATAAACATTAACTTGCTGGCTGGTAACACCAATATTTTTTCCTGAAAAATACTGTTACAAGTGTTGCTTAATTTTTAATTTCCATTTTTTTAATTAAATTTATTGCTTGCTTTATAAAGCCAAACATCAATAAAAAGAAGTTATGTTCTTACCATAAAGCTCCATCTGTGTTGTCAATCTTCATTTATCCTTGACATTTGGGATTCGGTTCCGACTCTTGGAACTGGCTCGGCTGCTATAACAGCTTGTGAGAACCAAAAACCCTAGGGCTAAGTCTCTACCCAGGATACCCCTCTCCAGATTATCTCAGATTGAGTTTGCAGCTACACAGGAAGACAGAAAAACAGCTCTAAAGAAACTGAAAAGGCTATGTCTAAGTTCATAAATAAGATAATCCATAACCAGGACAACAGTCTGATCCTCCAAGGAGTCTGGAGGGGGAAGAAGGGTGGGGTTTCAAGGAAAATGAAGACAGACAACACAGATGGGACCTTATGGTAAGAACGTAACTTCTTTATTTGATATTGTCATTCTTCATTTATCCCTGAAGCTTGGGACAGAGTCCCCAGCTCCCTTAGATCTTGGGAGGCCTTATGGAAGGATATTCCTGAGTAACATAAGCTCTTCCCTTGGAGACCATATTCAATTTGCAATGAGTAATAAAAGTATGTGGAGTAGTCCAGGTTGCTGCTGTGCATATTTCATCCATAGGTTGGTACTAGGCTATTGGCCCTATGGTCTACACAAGCTTAGCCATAACAATTCCTTGGATATTTCTTCCCACAATATTTACTTCCCCTGGACCCCTGTCTAGCATGGCGACTGACGTGATCTCCGGGGTGAATTTCCTATCTGCCACCCAATCATCAAGGTTCCTTTTGAAAACGGCCAAAGAGGCGCTCTGCTTGACATGTATGGGCAGTCTCTGGGTCAGGAACCTATCCCTCCAGCATGTTTTATTCATTGTGATCATTAGATCCCTGGAGCGTGTGGCTCTGAGGGATTGGGATTTCTTTAAGTGGAGCATGTCTGACAGCTCAAGGTTTGACATGGCTTTGTATGTTAAGCAAAGACCACCTCTGAGTAGACGATATGCTGGAGTTTTTTTGACGGTCAGCATAGAGCATCTGCTTTAGGCCTGTTAATTCTTTTAGTAAGATACTTCTGCGGCCTTTCCAGCTGTTGCAGATGTCTTGTGAGGTACATACCAAACGGGGCATTGTACTCTATAATGGGTCTAATGAGGGATGAGTACAGTGGAACAATGACCTCCTTTTTTCTGGATGAAAAGACCTTAGTGATGAGGTGTGCCACCATAGGATTTCCTGACCGTTGTGGCGATGTGGTTATTGAAGGTTAGACCACTGTCCACCTGTGTCCCTAAGTCTCTCATCACACTTTCGGTGTTTAGTGTACTGCCACTTATGTGGGAATTCATGGGTACATGTTTTTTCCCCAAAGGGGATAACTATACATTTCTTGGCATTAAGCTTGAGCCCATGGCTCTGGCACAAAGCATCTGTTTCTGTAAGGCCCTTTTGTAGAATATCCACCTCATTTGGGGATTCAGTAATGGCTCCCAGTTTGCAGTCATCTGCAAACTTTGTTAGCCAGAGTCCCTTAGTGTTGGCCTGTACTTCAGAGAAGTAGATGCCAAACAAGAGCGTTCACAGGACTGAACCCTGAGGTACTCCACTTGTCACTTTTCTGGAGCTGGATTTGGAGACGGCTACTTTTACAGTGTGGGTTCTGTCAGTAAGCCAATTGGCAACCCATCGAGTGACGTAGGGATTAAAGCCCAGCTTAGCAAGTTTATCTATGATTCCAGAGTGGGGGATGGTGTTGCAGGCCTTGGCGAGGTCCAGATAGGCTGTGTGGAAGCCTTTGAATGGAAAACAGCAGATATGACTATTGCCCCAAACAGAAAGCACCCTTACTGGTGCTGGTAATTGGAGATTCCTCTTATTGTAGATGAAGGTAATACAATCTCTTAAACCACCGTGATAAAGTGACTTTGAAAAAGGTTCCCAAGAAGGAGATAAATAAATGGTTCGACTTTCTAAATTCCTTAGTTCTCCTGAGTTAGAAGCGCAATTGTCTGTGAACATCTAGCAAATGTAAGCAATATTCACCCTTGTTAGAAAAATTTGGGAAAAAGACTAGTAAATCAATGGATTGATTAATGTTAGTTTCTGAAACTACCTTAGGAAGAAATGATGGGATGGTTCTTAGTGAAATCCTATTCTTGTGAAAAATTAAATATTGAGGTTTTGAAGATAACACTTGAATCTCAGAAATTCTTCTGATGGAGGTAACAACCATCAGAAAAATGGTCTTCCATGAAAGGTACAGTTGTGTACACTTACCATAAATGTATATGTTCGAGTGTATTTACTGTTGCAGTCATCACACACGGGTTTATCTGCCTGCAGGTAACCCTCAGTCGGCACAAATACCAGAGACTTCGCATTTCTGCGTCGGATGCTGTCGCTTCTTCGATGATGTCAGGTCGTCAGGGGTACAAAAACAGGCAGCGGACGCCATTACATCAGTTTTCTTGCTCCAAATGTCAGGAGCCCCCAAACAGGGAGCTAGTATATGGTGGGGAAAACACCACCAGTAAAAAGTAAATACCAATACCAGTAGGAATAACCATAGAGAGGAGAGATAAAGAGACAGAGAAAACCAGGGGGCTGGAGGGAGGGAAACCAGGACTGCAACAGTGAATACACTCCAACATCTACATTTATGGTAAGTGTACACAACTATACTATGTTCTTCGTGTTTCACTGTTGGTCGTCACATTTGTGTTGATTCCCAAAGCTGAGGAAGGGTGGAGGCAGTCAAGGGGAGTTAGGGCTGGCTAGTAGGCCTTGCAAGACTGCCCTGAATTTGGAAAATATAGGCAGATGGCAATGCTTGGTGAAGGTGTGTACAGAACTCCAGGTAGGAGCTTCCAGTATGTCCCTTGTAGGGACTCCCCAGAGAAATGCTGTAGAGGTAGATGTAGCTCTAGTGGAATGTGTTCTGACCCCATGAGGGGTTGGTTTTCCATGGTGCTTATAGCAAAAATGGATGCAGTGCGCTTTGCATTTGGAGATGGTTTGTTTAGAAATGGCCTTGCCCTCTGCCCCTGTTGCAAAACTGACTAGCAGCTGGTCAGATTTTCTGAAAGGCTTAGTCCTATCAAGGTAGAACCTGAGCTGTCTGTGCACGTCCAAAGAGTGCAGAATCCTTTCCCCTTTATTTGGAGGATTAGGGAAGAAGGTTGGCACATGTATGGATTGGTTGAGAGCCACACTGGACACCACTTTGGGCATAAAGGAAGGGTTAGTTCTGAGGGAAACCCTGTCAGCAAGGAAAATAATGAAGGGTTCCACAGCCATCAGTGCTTGTAACTCAGACATTCTTCTAGCTGAAGTGAGGGCTAGAAAAAAGGGTGTTTTCCAAGAGAGGAATTTTAACTCTGCTGAAGCAGCAGGTAAAAAAGGGGGAAGCGTGAGCTTTTCCAGAACAAAGTTAAGGTCCCAAGCAGGGGTGGGTGCTGTCCTTGGTGGGCTTAAGTTCTTTGCCCCTCTCAGGAACTGTTTGATGCGAGGGTGAGAGAATAGAGGTGGCTTAGTATTGTAATGATCCGAAATGGCAGAGGCATGGATCTTAATGGAGAAGAAGGATCGGCCTCTGTGTAGTAGTTATGCTAGGTAATCCAGGATTAGAGGTAAGGAGGGCAGTGCTGTGTCCTTTCCTTTAGACTGAATCCAAGAACAATACATTTTCCACTTTTCAGCACAGGATTTCCTAGTACTGGGCCTTCTGGCTTCAAGGATGACATCCAGCACCTGCTTGCGTAGGGTTGCTCTTGCATTATTTAAGGAATAAGCCAGGCTGCAAGATTTAGGGTTTGCAATTGTGGATTCAAAATCTGTCCCTCCTGCTGAGAAAGCAGGGTTGGGGTCCAGTGTAGGTGCCAGGGTGGCACCATTGTCAGGCTGCGCAGGAGTGGGCACCAGTGCTGGCAGGGCCAGTCCGGGGCAATGAGAATTGTCCTTGGCCTGTCTTGTTTTATCTTGAGTAATACTCTTGAGATAAGGGGCAGAGGGCAAAAGGCATAGATTGAGAGGTTTTCCCATTGAAAGGAAAAGGCATCCACCTTCCAGGCCCTGCTGTGAGGGTTCCTGGTGCAGAATTTGCTTAACTGGTGGTTGTCAGGGGAGGCAAAGAGATCCACCTCTGGGGTCCCCCATTTCTGGATCAGAAGGTTGAAGGTGCTGGGCTCCAATTTCCACTTGTGTGGGTCTAGGATATTTCTGCTTAAATTGTCTGTCAGTGAATTTTGTTTACCTGGCAGGAATTGAGCTTGTAGATGAACTTGGTTGTCCAAGGCCGTGTTCCACAGGGCCATGACTAACCTGCAGAGTGGGTAAGAATGGATGCCCCCCTGTTTGTTGATGTACCACATAACTGTGGTGTTGTCTGTTTTTATCAGCAGTTGTCCTGGAAAGAGTAGGTATCTGAAAGCTGTCAGGCCATTCTGTACAGCTAGCATCTCTTTTTGATTGATGTGCAGGAGAATTTGCCTTGGGCTCCAATGGTCCTGAATACATTTGTCTGCCATGTGAGCCCCCCATACATAATCTGATGCATCTGTGGTTAAGGTCTGGGTGGCGTGGGGTTGAGTAAAATGCAGTCCCTTGTTGTGGTTGCATGCTTCTCCCCACCAAAGGAACTCTGTCCTTAGACAAGGTGTGATAGGAACGACTGTTAGAATGTTGGCACCAAAGACTTTTTAAGTACCACTGAAGTTTCCTCATATGCAGTCTTGCATATGGAATTAGCAGAATACATGAAGCCATGAACCCTAATTTTTCTTGCCGATAGCTGGGTTCTGGTGACCATTTGTTTGAAGTTGTCTGTCAGATAGACCTGTTTTTCTGAAGTGAGGAATGTCATCTGGGAAGTTGTGTCCAAGCTTGCTCGCAGGAATACAATCTTTTGACTGCGTACCAGTTGTGATTTCTTTTCTTTGATGATGTACCCCAATGATGTTAGAAGGCTTTATACAAATGTCAGGTGCTGAAGCAGCAACTCCTGACTGTCCACCTGAATCAGGCAGTCGTCCATGTACGGGTAAATTTGGATATTTCTCTGCCTGCAGTATGCAATGGCTGAAGGCAGGCATTTTGTGAATACCCTGGGCGCAGTAGATAAGCCAAAGAGAAGTGCACAGAACTGATAATGCACAGACCCTGCCCTGAAACGTAGATATTTCCTGCATGACTCCCTTATGGGGATTTGCAGATAGGCTTCTTTTAAGTCTAGGGTGACTAACCAGGCATCCTTAGCCAACATAAGAAGAAGCTGTTGCAGGGTAAGCACCTTGAATTTTGGTACCACCAAGAAGGTGTTGAGAATTGAAAGATCCAGGATTGGGCCAAGGGCCCTCTTTCCTGGGTACCAGGAACAGTCTGGAGTAGAATCATTGACCCCTTGACCCCTCTGTTCTACAGGAACAGGCTGAATAGCTCCGATATTGAGTAGGGAAAGTACCTGGTTTTGAGCCTCTGCCCACTGGTTTGGAGGAAGGTGTGGAAACCCGCTTGAGGTTGTCAGTGAATGGAAATAAAATTACAATGTTGAGGACCCATCGGTCCTGAGTGATGGACATCCAGTTTTTTGCATGAAGGGCAAGTTTTCCTCCCAGGGGCACAGGCAATTGGGTAGGGCTGGGAAGCAGAGTTGAGAAGTCAATGTGAGCTTTTTCCATAAGGAGGTGGTTTACCACTCCATGCTCTAGGGATGGGGGCCTCCATTGCTTGGACCTCTGCATACCCTGAGGCTGTAGTCTGGGTGGTTTGTTTCCCCTGGGTCTTGTTTGGGAAGGCCTTGAGGGGGCTGGAAAGGACCAGTGTTTTGAAGGACAATGCCTACTGAATCTAAGGGGTTGCACTTGTAGGAATTCTTTAACAGTTTGCATAGATTTAGCCTTTTCTTCCATCTTTTTAAAAACTTCTTCTGCTTTGGTGCCAAACGGTCCTTATTTAAAGGAGCGTCTAGTAATTTAGATTTGACATGATCTGGCAAGGCCTGCTCCTTCAGCCAAGCATGTCTTCTCAGTACAGAGCCAGTGACCACTGCTCTGCAAGATGCTTCCAGGGCATCAAAGCCACACTGCAAAGTAGGCTTACTAACTTGGTTTGCAGAGTGCATAACTTCCTGCAATTCTTTATTTTCTGCACAATCTGGAAAAATTACCACTTTTTGTTTAATAAGTTCCATAATATGTTGCTGGTATTTCAGCACATGAAACTGGCAATTCAATGCCCTGATAGCAAGAGTTACAGAGGTATATACCTTCTTACCCCATCTGTCCAAAGCTCTGGAATCCCTGTCCGAAGGGATAGGATTTTTGGCTATAGTAGCCTTAATAACTTTAGGTCCCTGGGAAATGATCTCAGGATCATCAGTAGGATTCTTGAAAAGAAACTTGTGGGAATCAGGTACTCTGTAGTACCTGCCTGGTTTCCTAGGGGGCTAGTGGTAAAGTGTATGGAGTAAGACTGGATTCCATGAAAACATCATCCACAACATCCAGGACAGGGGGTATAGCTAAAGGCCTGTGTGACACCTGTGCCCTGGCCCAGCAATCAAGGAGCCTCAATCCTCATCATTAACACTAGAGAGGGCATCACATATATGAGGAAAGGATAACAAATACATGCAGTAAAGTGCAGTTTCCCTTAAGAGCACACAGAGATCACAGTCAGTCTGGGGCTGGTCGCTCCCTTGCTCTCCAGGTCCGCAATAAGACTCCCCACTGGCACAGCTATAGGGTCCAGATCTCAGCCTAGCTGGGCAAGCTAAAATCTTCAGCATCCTCTCTGTCCAACCAGTGGTTCGTGTTCCTGCCCAAGTAGCTGACACACACACACTGAGATAAGTTTATACAACCACAAAGACACTCCTGGGGAAGGCTGGCACAGGTTCTCCAGCTGTGCCCCCTTTTCCAGACTATACGGTAGTACCCTGCCACCACCCAGCTGATAATTATCAGCTACTCAAAGGCCCTTAAAAGGGTGTCCAATTATTACTGTGCAATATTACTATCCAATTGGTAAGTGTAACTAAACAGCCAAAGCGTACTTGGAGTGACTTTGACAGTAAACCCTATAAATATGCAATGTACTCTAGAGCTTAAATTATCTCTACACAAACCAGCCACAGTTAAAAGGTTTTAAAATATTTAATAATAAATAATCAAAACCACAAGACAATACTTTATATTATACAGATAACACTATTCAAGAGTTTCGAGATCACACAGAAATACTTAAAATAAATCAGTAGTACAGTTCTGACATCACAGAAAAACACTTAGAATAATCTATCTAGTTCCTAGCTATTTCTAAAAGAAAACACAAATCTAAGGTAACATACATATGAGCAAGACAGTGCTATGAGTTGGATGATCAAGACAAAAATGCTTAATGCCATCTGATTCTCTCTGTTTAAATTGAAACTGCAGTTCTGATAAACATTACATCATTCTTCCACTTTCCTGGTGTTCCCAGGCTGACAGATACTGCATTTGTGTGTTACCTTGCAGCTGCAGGAAACTACATCAATACAGCACACTCCACATGTAAACTCTAGTAATTATTCCTTAAGTTAAAACAATAGGCAGGATGCCTTCATCTAGCCCGGCCAGAGCCGAATTGTAACATCAAAGACAGGCATGAAATAATTTGAACTTCAAAGGACAAACAAGAAATGCTTGTCGTAGCTTTCTTTACAGCATAGGGCAATGTTGTTGCATTGTTTTAAGTTCACATTTCACAGCACATTCTTTCATTTAAGAAAACAAGTCTGTAGTTCCACATTCATATTTACAAATGATAGAATTATCTGCACAATTCTATCTGGCTAGGCTGGCAGCCTTCAAAGCATGTGCTGAGGCAACTCTAAAAATTTTCTGAGTCTCTTTTTGGACTGAGGATAGTCTTGGCATTCCCAATGGAAATGCTCTCAAAGTATGCAAGGTTTCACCAAAAGAGAAATCCTCTGCAGGGGAGGCAGAGGGAATGGATTCCTCTGCATCTGAATCCTCATAGGCAGATAAGGACATGTCTTCATAATCATAAAGGTCAGAGTCATCGGACTCCTGGTCTGTAGAACCTGAAAGGGACTGGAGTCTTTGTCTCTTAGCTGGTGAAGGCTGGCTTCCCCTAATCAGCTTAATAAGGTCTTCAGCCATTCTAAGCATTTGTTTTTGTGGCATGGGTGCCTGAGCATGCGCTTTGGTTGTCGGTTTTCTAGGCATAGTGCATACTCTGAGCCTAAGAAACTCGGTAGTTTTGGTTAAAAAAGAAGTTGCTGGTTTGATTCGAACATCGGTAGGATGAAAAACTCCCTCAGAAGCTGGTGCCTGCACAGCTGCTCCGGACCCATCAAAGGTAGAGACATCTGCTTGTTCCCATAGTTGAAGAAGCATCTCGCGGCATACCGAACTCTGAATGGGTCTCAGAGGCCTGCAAATCCATAGAAGTGGGCATCAGGGGCTGCAAAGGCACCTCACTGAGTACCAGCGGACTGGCAACTAGCTTAATGGAAGAGTCGTCGGCAATTCTGGACCTATGCGGTCTATCTCTGTCTTTATCCTTACGTTTTTTTCGGAAGATCGGTAGTCGGTTAGCTTACCAAAGCCATTTCAGAATACGGAGATTGAGAGCGAAAGAATTTTGTGACAAAGATAGCCCAACGATGAATGGTTCGGGCATTAAACAAAGCACAAAACCAACAGCGAGGGACGTCTTGGTCCGGGCCTAAACAGGTGACGCTGCCTGTTTTTATACCCCTGACGACCTGATGTCATGGAAGAAGCAACAGCATCTGACACAGAAATACTAAGTCTCTGGTATTCAGGCCGACTGAGGGCTACCTGCAGGCAGATAACCCAAGTATGATAACTGCAACAGTGAAACACGAAGAACATGCAGTGTTCCTTTTATAAACACTTTACAAAATCTATGTGAAACCAATGGGTGGACTTCAAAGCCACTGTGGAAACTGGAAATAGCAGCTAGTTGGACCTTAACAGTAGAAGCAGAAGTTCCTTGTTCAAAAAGTGTAGCTAAAAATTCTAATACTTTTTCAACCGCTATGGAGAAGGGATTAAGACCATTACTGTGTGCCCAAACAGAAAATCTTCTCCACTTACTGTGGTAAAGTTTATTGGTGGAAGTTTTAGGGGAAGCTAATGCAACTCTTTGGACTGGAGATGACAGGTTATTCTGCCTGGAGATTAATGGAATTGGAGGAGCCAAACTGTAAGCTTGAGGTTCTGTAGATTGGGGTGCACCAGTCCCTGAGGATGGGACAGGAGATCTGAATCTGGGTCCAAAGTCCATGGACAATGAATTAGGTAAGATCAAAGAAAGGGGAACTAGACTTATTGAGGATTACCTTGCTCTAACCTGGTGGCTTTCTTTAAGAAGAGAGAGGAATCAATGGAATGGGGGGAAAAGCATAGAGAAGTCCCAAGGGCCAATTGTGAAGGAGAGCATCTCTCGGGGACTCCCCTTTAGGGGGAATTAGGGCAAAGTAGCTGCTACACTTGTTGTTCAAGGGAGGTGCAAACAGATTGCAGCAAGGCTGGCCATAAAACTATGTTTTTGGGTGTGCAGAATTGCCAACTGTCCCTTGTTCACATTTTTCTTTAAATAAAAAGCTCTTATAATTATAAACACCAAACAGCTGGTACTTTTATCCCTGGCATATTTTTCATACACTACTCTACTTTTACTACACTTGCTTCACCAGCCTTCAGTGAAGGCAGAACCAACACCAAGTGACATAGGGTACTGCACTCCTGCGTGTTTCATCCTTTGGATGAGAGGTTAAACCAAGGCTCCATATGTTTCCATTGATGGTAAGTGCTAGGATATATTTTACATCCAAGTTAGTGAAAAGAGTAGGGGGAGATTCCCCAATGCCCAGGCCCAACTTTCCCTATTAGTAGTATAAAAAACATCAATGGTCTCCCCAGAATACAGAATATTACCCTAGTGAGACTAACCTGGTCAACAAAGGATAAATAAATTAAAAGTTTTAAATTAAATCTAAATCTCTATCTTCATTTCAAAAGTAAAGTAGAAAACAGTATGGATATTGACAGTTTTGAGCAGTGTTTATGGAAATTGGGGGGAAAGACAAGTAATGGGACACCAAAATGGCTGATGGGGGGGCTGGTCCACTACCCCTGCCTAGGGTAACATTTGACCATGACCCAGATCTGGCATTCACACTGTCACTGTCTTGATCAATCTCTGTTATCCCCCACAATTATATTCTGTACCTCTTCTTTCTTACTACTCCATTTAGAACAATTTACATTAAGCACTCTGGTGATTTAACATAACCTTTTTCTACCCCACATCCAGTAACTGTGATAATACCCATCACCTATGCTTTAAGCACTCCTGTGATTAGTCACAGTAGCTAAAAGTGCAAACAGCACTCAGTGTACATATTACTTTTACACAAAAAATTACAAGTTGGACTGCCCCTACTAAGTGAATTTGGAAGTGACAACAGTTGTCCTTTCATTATGTCTCCTCCTGCTGGAACAACCTATTGTCTTCCTTTCTAAGCTAAACCTCCACCCTTATACCCCCTGTGATTTCCTTGGCTGTTAGTCCAACTCAGGTAATATTTACCCTAATCTCACTCCCACTATTTAAAACTAACCTAAAACTTTTCCTCTCTAACCACTGGCTATGCTCTTGCAACAACCCTGACTAAACGTTTTTTTCTCTATTTATTTGATTTTTAAACTAACCTTTTCTTCTTAATTCCTAACTC
Organism: Protopterus annectens; assembly: GCF_019279795.1. Lineage (NCBI taxonomy): Eukaryota > Metazoa > Chordata > Ceratodontiformes > Protopteridae > Protopterus > Protopterus annectens. Next base: position 442,965,635 of record NC_056732.1, on the reverse strand, counting down.
TGTCACTCCTGAGTACTACTCACCATGCTTGATTGTACTAGTCACT